>NW_019739962.1:310066-366329 GCF_002891405.2 Cryptotermes secundus
TCCTCAAATTTAAGTCCAATTTGCTGGTAAAAAGATTCTTCTTCTTGCTAAATGCAGCTTTTGTCATGGCAATCCTGGATTTAATTTTACTAGTATACCTTCCATCATCTGCTAAGAAGCTACCCAAATATTTAAAACATTTCACATTCTCCAGTTGTTTTTGGTCTATCTTTATTGTGACTGGGGTTGGTTGTCTCGAAATTGTCATTACTTTTGTTTTCTCCACATTCATTTCCATGCCATAGTACCTTCCAATTTCAATTAGTCTATCAATCATACCCTGTAGCACAGTTTTTTCCTTAGCCATTAAACCAAGGTCATCTGCATATTTCACAGTGTGAATAATTTGCCCTCCTACTTTGAAGTGTCCCGAGCCCATCCAGAGCTTCCTTGGTAAGGCATTCGCTGTAGAAGTTGAACAAAATTGGTGATAAACAGCATCCTTGTCGAACTCCTCTTCCAATCTTGACACTTCCTGTCTCCCCTCTGTCCAGTCGTACTCTAACTTTCTGATTCATGTACAATTTGCTAATCAATCTTCTTTCACGCCAATCGATACCTGTTTCCTTTAGGATCTGCATTAATTTGGTCCAGTTTACCCGGTCAAATGCCTTCTGCCAGTCTATGAAGCAAACACGCAGTTCTTCATCTATCTCCAAAGTGCGTTCCGCTATAATTCTCAACATCCCAATTGCACCCCTGGTTCCTTTTCCTCTTCTAAATCCAAACTGATCTTCTCCAAGAATATCCTCTATTTTCCTTTCAATTCTACTTTTAAGTATCTTTGCTATTATCTTAATTCGAATACGAATACGAATACACTGACCGGGGAGGGAGCGTATGTGAAAATGGACGTAATGGCATAGGAGAATGAAGTGCCTTAATTGTATATTAAGATCGAGCTACATAGACTTCATCAATTTTTAGCAGCTCGGAAACTTCATTAATTATTTATGTTTGGACAGTAACTGTCAGTTATATAAGTATAATTGCCGCCTCTGTGGTCTAGTGGTCAGAGTTCCTGCCCACAGATTCAGAGGTCTGTGTTCGATTCCCTGCGCTACCAGATTTTCTGTGATGTAGTGGGTCTGGAACGGGGTCCACTCAGCCTCGTTAGGATAACTGAGGAGCTACTTGAATGGAAAAATAGCGGCTCAGGTCTAGAAAACCGAAATTAACGGCCGTGGGAATGTGTTGCGCTGACCACGCGTCACTCTCTATCCGCTAAAAATATGTACTAACTTCAGCGACAAGAGACGCTCCCTCGGTCGGTATAGTTCGCTTGCGGACTCAAGTCACGGAGCTAGAAATGTTTTAATTGGTTTATACCTTACGTGATTATGGCGGTTATCGATAAAAATATAACACACAAAATAAATTGCAAGGTAATTTTTCACATGAGTCTGTATGATGGTTAATGTTGCGCGTTGAAAATAAACGCAAGCAGGCTGCGATCTTACAAGGCATTACACAGTACACATATAACAAGCGCGTTTTGCAAGAATTTTAAACGAAATAATCAATATTACGATGAACTTTTTCCTATAGTAAACATACATCCAATTCACATTCAGCTGTTCACTCAAGGGTTCGGATACATAATGAAATCAACGGCCTACAGGATGAATAAACAATAATTACTAAGGCTTCGTCGTTTACTCCTAATCTGCGGTCTAAATGAATAATATGTATAAACTGTTTATAGAATGTTCTGCAATTAAGAGAAGAAAATAATTCTAATTTTACATTCAGCATGGAGCTAGTTTCCTCTCTTCCACATTGGCGATCAGAGCTCAGCATCAAATCATGTGGGATTTGTGACGGACAAAGCAGCACTGAGGTGGGTTTTCTCTGAATTCTTCAGTTTTCCCTCCTAATTTTCATTTCACCAATTGCTTCACATTCACTCTTCATCCCACTCTATAGTGTTTCGATACTGACGACATCTTTAACTAACTAAAAGAGCAAATGATTTTCACGAAATCCAGATTCGTGAAAGTCCTTGTTTTGTTTATGTCTTCATAGCAGTTGTGTTCTTGAAGACCGCCTCTGTGGTCTAATGGTCAGAGTTCCTGCCTACAGATCCAGAGATCCTGTGTTCGATTCCTATCTGTACCAGATTTTCTGAGAAATAGTGGGTCTGGAACTGGGTCCACTCAGCCTCGTGAGGGTAATTGAGGAGTTACTTTAATGGAAAAGTAGGGGCTTCGATCTAGAAAGCCGAAATTAACGGCCGTGGGGATATTTTTATTGAAAAAAAAATACTGTAAATACAAAAAGACCTAGGCAATGCCCATCCGGCCTTCTGCAGCACAGTCTTATAAACATCTTGCTCTATAATAGCGGTCACCCCGCGATTCTTAATAGAGAACTTAACTTAAATCTGAAAGTATCCTGTTATTAATAAGGAGAATTACTTCTTTTACTTTTCTTACATATTTATTTTATATAAATATAGGAATATTATTTGTCCTTTAAGTGCCGAAGTGCCCCGTTTGTGCCAGTCATGAGTAAGATCGTCATGGCCAAAGTGCCCCGTTTGTGCCAGTTAGGCATTTAAACTCCGCTAGTGGAAGCGCGCGCACATGCCCTAGTAAAAGCACATGCACAGTCCTAATTCTTTATTTTTAAATGTAGTAATTACCAGACAGGCTTGAGTAAGACCCTAATAGAGGAATTAAATTGATACCTAAATGAACAACAGCAAATAAAAATATACGTGTGAGTTATGCCAAAATTTATCCATGATCCAGTAATTTTATTGCAGATTCTGCAGATAGGTATTGTCGCGTATCGGGCGTATATCGCGACAAATAACTTCACGCCGTATTTTATATAGCGAATTTTATTTCACATTCGCACTTACAGTCACCCAAATTACAGATTTACGATTACTGCTATCTGCAGTATCACAAATATTACACTCCAAATGGCAGAATACAACTGACTAGTTGCTGGCTAACTCGGAACTAACTCGGAGGTAGCTCGAGGACTCACTCGGCGGTAGCTCCAGGACTAACTGACTGTGAATAGCCTTCGCTGCTCCTTATGTAGCCTCGATAGGACAATACGGAAAACGGCCACGTAATAGGCACAATAATACAATTTTGCAGCTCTAACGGAAGGTCTTAGCACTGAAGAAGGGACCGCTCTAGCTCTCTTTTGGAATAGCCATGCTTTCATTCTTCTGACCTTCAGTCAAAGATTCGAAAATCCGAAGAGTGTAAGCAGTGCTAGCAGAAGACCAAATGATTTTATTGCTTCCATCTGTTTTATGACACCAGGGACTGCTAAAATTCGTCAAGTGTTAAAAACAGAAACTAATTTATAATGCAGAACAACTCTGTGAAGAACTGGGAAAACATTTTTGCAGTGCACATAAAAATTAAAACAAAAAATTGAAAATAGAGTATAACAGAAAGCAGTCTTCTGGGGTTTGGCACCGTGTATGTGTGGTGTTAACCGACGTTTCGGAGGAATGTATCGCCTCCATCTTCAGGGTAGAAGAAAAAAAATATAAGAAATCTGCAAGCTGCAGTCTGCTTTTACCGGTTCTCACGGTCTCTCCGCTTGCAGATTTCTTATATTTTTTCTTCTACCCTGAAGATGGAGGCGATACATTCCTCCGAAACGTCGGTTAACACCACATATACACGGTGCCAAATCCCAGAAGACTGCTTTCTTCAGAGTCACCGCCGTGAAAGCCTCAAATCTTACATAGAGTATAACACTTCGTATTTAAAACTTCAAATCTCCCGTTATAATATGCGACACTACGTTCTTTGCTGTTATAAAAAAAGTTAATACCATCCATTTATCATAAAAATTGAGCAAGATACAGCATTTTTAAACACAACGCTTAAAAGTGATGCGCCTAATAGGAACGGACATTTAAATGCAGAGTAGCAACGGGCATTTAAACGCGCACCAGCAGCGGGCATTTAAATAAACTCCGGCCAGCTCAAGCTTACCACTACCGGCTTTTAAAGGTTATGAAGTAACAGACATCTTGCAGAAATCTTTTTTCTCTTCTAGCCTTAAGATCTCTAACTGATTTTGGGTAATGCTTTTTGCTGTTCTCAGGCAAAATGTCCATCACTGTTGCCCGTTTGTCCTCGTATAGTTTACAGTCCCAGAAGACATGCTCCTCCGTTTGCAGCCCATAAACACATTCGCATTCAGCCGTGGACACTATGCTAAATCTGTTTAGGCTTGCTTTAAGACTGGTGTGACCTGCTCTCGCGCGGTTTATTGACACGAAGGCACGGCGGTTCATTTTTACCTGTCGGAATCAGGGAGACGAGGCTTTCCTGTAGTACCTTTCAAAGTAGCTCTCTCCTCTGTCCCGTTTGGTGTTTTGGTAAAAACTGTGAAGTTCTTCTTTGCCTTTCTTTTTCCACTGCGTTTTAAGATCTGCAACTGCTAATAATAATTGCCTATCTCTGCCTTCTTTGATTGCTTGCTTTGCCTCCAAGTCGGCCCTCTCATTAACTTCCACTCCGCAGTGCCCCGGGATCCAGAAAAATTGGATTTGTTTCCCTCGCAATTCCAATCTCTCTATTTTACGAGGGTGAATCAAATGAAAACCTTAAATTTGTAATAAAAGATCGAAATTTCGCGCCATTATCCTGAAAGTTGGTAAGCGTGCTACAAACAGCGTGCAGAATGGCCTGTAGGTTGCAGCATAGTGCAGATGCACGAACACCGTCACAGCACCAGTATAAGATGGCTGCTCCACTTGAGACTTGCACCAGGGAAGAACAGCGTTCTGTTATTCGGTTTTTGTGTAGTGAAGGTGTGAAACCTATTGAAATTTATCGAAGAATGAAGTTTCAGTATGGTGATGCATGTTTCTCACAGCAGCAAGTGTACGAATGGAATAGGAAGTTTGCAAAAGGTGTGACTTAAATGGAAGATGCTCCTCGTCCGGATCAGGCACATCGAGTTGTGACTCCAGAGAACACTGCAGCAGTTGAAACCATATTGAGGGAAAACCGCCGAGTGACATTGAATGAAATTGCAGCAAGTTTAAACAATAGTCATGGTTCAGCACACCACATTGTGCACGATGTGCTCCAGTTTCACAAAGTGTCTGCAAGATGGGTGCCACGGCAACTGACTCCTGAATTGAAAGATCGACGTATTGATGCTTGTGAAGAAGTTCTGCGGCGCTTTGAACGAGAAGCTGATGACTTCCTTGCAAGAATCGTTACTGGGGACGAACCCTGAGTTCACTTCCACCAACCGGAAACGAAGAGAGCAAGCATGGAATGGCGCCATTCCTCATCTCCAAAACCGAAGAAGTTTCGAACACAACTATCAACAGGGAAGGTTATGCTGACTCCCTTTTAGGACGAAAAAGGCGTCATCTTGGAGAACTACACGCCTAGAGGGACCACTGTCGCCAGTGCATCATACTCAGATCTCCTAAAAAATCATCTTCGGCCTGCAGTCAAATCAAAACGATGTGGATTGCTGTCCTCAGGTATCCTTTTGCAACACGACAATGCAAGGCCGCATACTGCCCGTACAACAGTTGCGACAATAAGTGACCTGCATTTTTAGTGTCTTCCTCATCCGGCATACTCACCAGACCTTGCCCCAAGTGATTTCCATATGTTTTGACCACTCAAAGAAGCAATGGGAGGAAAGACTTTCCATTCTGATGAAGAGGTACGCCACGCAGTGCATGAGTGCATAATAAATAATACTAAAAAAAGAAAAAAGTTTTTTATTTGACTCGCCTACGTATCTTTAAGCATTTGTGTAATGTTCGATGTGTTGCTTATTGTACAGAAATTACTAATTCCTTTTAACACGCTTGCCGAGTCCGAGAAAATCATGAAGTTTTACTCCAAGTCTATTTTTTCAATGATTTCTAATGTTTCCGCAATTGCGAGCGCTTCCGCCGTGAATGTGGACACTACCTTAGATATCCTGGATTTCATGCTTCGACCATTTTTATATCTATCGATGCGAATCCTACGAATGGTTTGTCCTCAACTTTTGGCCTACATTTGCTAGTTCTCATTCTTTCTTGCAAAATCTTTTTGAATTCCTTCTTGTGATCTTCTGCTTCCTTTATTTGTCTTCCCTCATCGAAAGATACGGTTGCCTCCTAGAAGAGGCTTCCGTATGTGTAGTCGAAGGACGAAGGATAGTTCCCTGATAGGATTAAGTGGCCGAGAGGAGTTACCTCTTTGTAATATCCGCTGACTAACGGTTGTTCATTTTCTCCTCTCCCTGGATCGTCAACTAGAGCTGGTAATTCTTCCAGCAGCTGGATCATTGGATGGTTGCTTGACGTATAGCACCTGGACACATAGTTCCTTCCAAACTGTTTGAATCTACTAAAAACTGGGATTGCTTTGGCTTCTGCTTGCATTACATTGGTCGGGATGCCACTCCTCTAGGCCAGTGCTCCACGCATTGCCCTATATTGTATCTTCTCAAGCTTCTGTGCTTGTTTCTTCTCAAGTTTATGGAACAAACACTCTCCACCTTATAAGTGTTTTATAGAGTCTCATTAAGATTACAGGGTCCGCTCCCCACCAAGTGTGCTTCACACAGTTCACGATTTTCGTCGTTTTCTCTCATTTCCTAACTATTGCGTTTATTGCGTCCTCCCAGTCTACATTAGATTTTAAGTGCATACCTAAATATTTAATTGATTTGACCGAAGAAACCTTTCTTCCCTTGTACCGTGATATCCCACTCTCCATCAGCTGTCCCTTTTTTATCGAAGATACGCAGTTGACATTTTTTGGTGCTATTTCCAAGCCACTTTCCGTAAAGTTCAGTACTTTGTCTACTCTTTACACTTCCGATACGCCAATTCTGCTACATCGGTTAACTGAATAGACTGCCACATCATCTGCGTATTCCAGGATTTTGCAGTTCTGGTTGATTTTGGATTTCAGTCCTGCCATATAAAGTGAATATAAGGTTGGATTCAGAGCACTTACCTGCGGTAAGCCTTTGTATGTACACTCTTTGATAAACATCTCCATAGTTTGCCTCTAGTTCCCTAGTGGAGACAGGTTAAAGATGAAAGCCAACAGGTTTCCCGAGAAGCCTACTGCTTTGAGTCTATCCATCAAATTGCCGCAGTGGACGTTGTTGCATGCCCTTTTAATGACAAGGAATAGGGCCGATACCGTGTTCCGTTCTCCAAACGCTTTTATTAATTCAGTTGTTAGTATTGCTAGTTTGTCTGTGCAACCCTTGTTTCGCCGAAATCCATATCGTGTTACTGAGAACTTTCTAGCCACTATGAGATGCGCATGTTTACCATCCGTTCTAGTACCTGCACACGCAGGATGCCATGGATATAGGTATTACATTCGTTTTGTATCTTTTAGGGGTAAAAAATACTCTATATTTTTTCAAGTCGTCTGGAACACTCTTGCTCTTAAAATATCGTAAATTTCTAGCAGAATTTCTAAAGCTTCATTTGGCAAATTGCGAATTATGGCGTAGTCTATTCCATCCCGTCTCGGGCTGGATCGGACTCTGAGGTTTTTAATTGAGAAGTGGAGTTCTTGAATTGTATAATCTGAGTCCAGGAATGGATCCTGATTATCATGATCGACTGCGAGTGCTTGATAGGGTGCATCCACACCAGAGCATAGCTTTCCAAATGTCGTTTTGGCGGAATTAACTAATTTCTCTTTATATTCGTGTTCCCTTTCTGTCTTGTTGAATCCATACTTTAGTCTTTTCATTCTGTCCCAAATGTACGATGGATTCAAGAGTTTATCAGTTCCCTCTCAGAAAGTTTCCAATACTCCTATTTGATTTCTCTGTCTATTTTTTTCGCTAATCGCCGCCCTTTTGCATTCCAGAAATGTATCTTCAGTTTTACAGTATTTCCATTTAAGCAATTTAGTTTTTCGAATTCTGATTTCCTTATCGCAGTCTCTGTTCCACCATACGCACCCTGGTTGTCTTTCTGTATTTCCCATTTTCCCCTGTCCTCCATTTCCGAGGTTGTTTTTTTGTTTTCTTTCTTTTAGGAGTGGTCTCTTCTAATTTTCCATTCATATTCTGGATAAAATTCTCATACCTTTCCTTTACATCGCTCTGTCTGTACCGTCCTTCATGCGTTTTGACTTCCGTGATTTTTTCTTTAACTTTTTCCGTGAAGACAGTCCAGTCAGTGTCTTTATTATGCAATCTAGAAGCCTTTTTGCTGCCTTTCCTTGGCTCTGTTTTGCCGTTATACTCGATGAAAATTGGATAATAGTCGCTATTCCAAGAGTCTGTTCCAACCTTCCACGTGTATAACAGTGCTGAACTTGGGTCCGCAAAAGTTAGGTCGAGGGCTGCCTTGGATCCTGTGACATCGGAGATACGTTTTGGGGAGCCGTCATTTAGCAACGTGATGTTTGTTTCCAATTCAGTGATGCAATGGTACAGGTTGTTGCCTCTTGTACAGTTTTTCGAATTACCCCACGAATGATGATGTCCATTAAAATCTCCGATAATCAAGAATTTACTTTTGAATTTTGTGAAAAATTTGGAAAGCCTGTTGGCAGCCCAAGAAGATTTCCTGAATGAAAGAATGAAAGAAGAATGACCCCTGACTCGAAAGACTAGCGAGAGAAGATGGCCGCAGATGCCAAGCAAGGACAGAAGCCACCCGAACAGAAACAAGAGCTATCGAAGCAAGGACGGAAGCCATGCCGAAAAATATGGGCACCAGCCACAAGGAGATGGTGGCCGAAATCAAACCCGATATGGACGCAGAGACAATGGCCTGCCAAGAGATGGAGGCGAGTCTACGAGTAGAAGAAGAAGAGCCGACATCAGTGGACAAGAAACCTGAGGTGGCACAACGACGAGAGGTCCCCGTAGAAGAGGCCGAAGTGATGCCGGTCGGAGAACCGAAGAAGAAAAGGCTTAGGGACCAAAACTAGCGAAATATGAAGAATCCGACACGGGAAAATTGTGGACCCAAGAAGCTGACAAGCCGCCGTGTGGAAGTGACACGGCAGAAGGAAAACGGCAGGAAGGTGTCCAGCCGTGCAACAGTGGCATGGCGCATAAGGAACGTCTTCAGGAAATCTATGACCCAAGGAAAGTGTGAACCGCGGCACGAATTTCCTGCCGACAGAAATATGACCAAACGTGCAGGTGTGACACGGCGCAAGGGAAATTTCGTAAAGAAATATTCAACCAGTGTCAATGCTGAACAAGAAACCTGAAAAGGACTAACAGAGGAAAATAGACGCTGGAAGTGTCATAAATGCAAAACGAGAATAAAGGACCCAAACACGAACTACATCGAAGGGTGTGGATCAGAAACGAGCAAGAGACCTTCTATGAGATTGTCAGCGCGTGGATCGCGAAGCGAATGGTCGGATCTTCTGCTGGCCTACGACAAGGCAAGGATTGGACCTTGTGGAGGTGTCGACCGTCTCCGAAACGAAAAAAATGTAATAGCACAGAGGAGGAACCGTTAACGTAGAAGTACCGGCCTCCCTAGCGAGAGTGAATGAGGAGAGAATGAAAGTGACGACTGAATGTGAGCCGACGGAATCAACAACGCTGGGCCCTGGAATTGCTCGAGGCGAGCATTTTTAGAAAAGAGGGGATCGTAGATAGCACTCTGAAGACGAATACCAGAGGAAAAAAGGAAGGTGATGTACCGTTAGGCGGTTCGGGACGAACAACCTTTAGAAGGGAGAAATGTGACTTGGAAGGCTCAACGCTCGGTAAACACTCCCCCTCCAGATGTGATGTAACAGCATCGGAGCAACTGTCGCTGCTACGATAACAGGCCAGTCAACACTCCGTCCTCTTCCCACTCGGTGTCGTAACAGCACTTCCCAATGTGACATAACAGGGGACACCACGGTTACTACGCAGCAATAAAGAACTCTCGGCAGCGTTCCCCAGCAACGCCTCTAAACACGGCTTTTGCGCAACAGTGAAGCGATGTAGGTTTTCCGCTGTCCGACTGAAGGTTATAAGGAAGACTGGAATGAGCAACCAGACAGTTGCAGTTTAGCATTCGCCGGAGTGAGTTGAAGTCCATTGTTATTGAGTGAATGGAAATGACTACAGGAGAAGTAATTGTGAAACTGCAGATGGCAGTAATTGGGAAACTGTAAATTGTGTAAATGTAAAAGCGAGTGGAATAAATTCGCTATATCCAAGACGGCGTGAAATTATTTGTCGCGTGACATACCCAACACATGACAATATGATTGATATCTTTCTCTTTTTTAATTACGGGGCACCGCTCGCTGTTGGCTCTGTGGTCACCGCTACAATTAGGCACTTTTTAATACAAGACTCTTCATGTTTTGCTTCTCCGAATGAGAAGCATTACTTTTCCTTCGTACAAAATTTACTTATGTGGCCGAATTTCCCACATTTGTAACACTGTCGTACTGCTGCAACAGACGTAGCAATTCCTTAGTTCTAAATGCAAACAAACTGCCCTCGACTCTTTCCATACCCATCCTTCTTCCTTAGTTCCTTCGTCTGTCTCTGTGACGCTCAGCCAAAGTCTGACTGCATCAGTTACCTGGAAAGGTATGGAGTGTTCGTTCTGATTATCCGAGTTGAGCTGTCGCATCAAATTTTTTAATTCCATGTCCTTGGGTACATCTTTAAAGACTCCCTTTTAACAGCCATATATCTCGGCATGTATGCAGTTAGCCCTTCGTTTTGAATTGTGGGACTGTCCAAAACTTTGTTTGCTTCTATTTTTTCTCAGAAGGTCAATTCCCAGATAAATCAAGCATACTATCTAATGGACTGGAACCTGATCTTAGTCTTAGACATAATATTGAAGATGTCAAATTGTCCCCACTTTTTCTTTTTTCTTTCCACTCATGGGGTATCAGGCTTCTTGACCTTTATGTGGATACTGTACGGCCCTTTATCGTACATATTAAAATGTAGGTCACTAAATTTTCAATTTCTATTGCTCTTGAAACCTTCTCCCAGGTCTTCCTTTCCATTGTTTGTACCTTCATTCCCCAGATTCTGTGCTTCTCACTGTGCCTCTTGAGTTGTCTCTTCTTCTGTCCTTTCCGTGGCTTCATTATGATCCCGTGACTCCTTTCAATTTTGGTGCCTATCAGTGTCCTGCTTTACCTCATCGGTTACCGATTACCGTGATTTTTTACGGCCTCTTACAGTGCTAAATTGTGCCACCAGTTCCTCTTCTGATGACAATTCAGGGCCTGTTTTTCCCGAAACCCTCTTCTTTGGTTTGGCAATCTTATTCTTTTACTTTGCATGATCCACGTCTTCCATCACAACTTCTTCCCCAGCTTCGTCAAATATTTCTACTTCCATTGTATCTACCTCCATTTCTTGGTCAATTCTATTTCGGGAGAGTCCACGGAGGAAAGCACGTGGACTACCAGCCACTGTATTTTTGCCTGAAACCCGCACTTTACTTACTTGTCACTCAACCACCACCTCTCCCAGTCAATATACCACTGGTCACAAGGCTGAAAAGCATGAATACACTTACGCAGCATGATGTAAGAAACAAATCCCGTTTTACTGAAGAACTGCAATATCACATACTTATCCAAAGCAACGCCATGCCACTTTCTCTGCGACACCCTCTATCAGCTAAAGTTGCCATTAACTTCGCCGACAAGCGGCGGTCACTTGGTTGGGATAGTTCGCTTGCGGACTGAAACCACAGAGTTTGTTTTTTAATTTGTGTGTTCTTGAAACCTCGGTTAGAATCTGAAATTTCGAAAAATTGATGCTAACGTACCTTTTGCTTAATCTTCTCGAAAACCTTATTACCTCCAGATAAGATGAATGATATTGTGACATGTTTCGCAACGGAGAACCCACCCCCACCAGCAGTGACGCGGCGGGTGAGTCAGCGCTCCCCCCCCTCCCCACGGTAACGTAACGCGCAACGCGCGGTGACGCAACAGGACGACGTGGAACCGGTTCCTACTGTGGCGTGGCACCGATTCCTACTGTGACGCGACACGCAACGACACTGTTGACGCGGGCAACAGGTAACAGCGAACGGAATATAAGAGAGCTGCGCTGCCTGCGAAGAGTAGTTGTAACGTAGCAGTCGGCAAGTCCAGTTCTCAGTTCGCAAGTTACGAGTTACAGACGCCTGTGCGAGAATCAGTGATAGTTCGTGATAACCAGTTATATTCGGAGTGTGTAATTCAGAGAGACTTGTATAGCTCCCGCTCTATTAATACGTGAAGACTCTTGAAGATAGTGTTAAGAGATTTTGTTATAGGGTTTGTAAAGTGTGGAAACCCGTAACACTGTGTGATAAGTAATTGTAGCCGTTACTTGTAGGTTGTTAAATAAACCAATTAACCATCTCTACGGCATCTTCAGTGACAAAACACGTTACAATATATATTTGATTTCTTTAGCAATGTACGCTTCGGAAGTGTGTGGATCTTTATGTAAAGTTGTTAATTGCGTTATATCTAAATGAGAACCTGAGCAGTTCAACAATTTCTCTCAAATCCTAAATTATCAAATTTCCTGAAACCCGTCCAGCGGTTATTGAGTTCTTCCACTCGTAAGGACGGACTCCTCAAACTTCACAGGCGTTTCGCAAAAAAAAGTCACCGCGCCTGAAAAGTAACAGTGTATGCCTCTACACCATTTGTCATTCCAGCATTGCTCCGAAATGATCTCTTCTTCACCTTCTTCATCTTCATGAAAAAAGTTCTCCAAAAATTGTATGACGACTTCAAGCAATTTTCTTTCTTTATGGCCATACGTCGTGTTATGTTGGGATATTCAAGCAGCATGCTTGTTGCCTACGTCACGATTCTAATGATGAAAGGAATAACCTGAACTCAAACTCGTGCCTGTAGAAGCACAATTAATTTTCCGAGTTTTCCAACCGAAATTAAATTATTATTTTCTTTAACCACAGTTATCTGCTCTCACTATTCGTTTCCAAGATATGCAAGGAAGAGATGGAAGAAAACTGAGAATTATGTATCATATATAGATACTTTTCAGTGGATTCCTGTGCCGAATGATCGCCACTCTTGCCTCATAATTTGGAGGTCCCCAATTCAAATCATTTCATGTCTTTCGTGGTTTTCCGCATTTTACGAGCTACATGCCAGGAGAGAGAATGAGTCCCTAATGAATTCCTCCTAACTCACTCTGCATCGACGTTCTCATCATTCGAAAGTGTCATGTGACTAATAACTAAGTGGCTATAAATGGGCCTATTTTTCGAATATAGGCTGCAATTACTTAACATCTTACCATGTGCACGATTAAATAAGCACAAAAATTCTGTTGATACTCGAAACCATCGTCATCACAAGTATCATTGTGGAGGCGCATAATACAGACCGCCTCTGTGGTCTAGTGGTCAGAGTTCCTGCCCACAGATCCAGACGTCCGGGTTCGATTCCCGGTGTTGCCAGATTGTCTGAGAAGTAGTGGGTCTGGAACGGGGTTCACTCAGCCTCGTGAGGATAATTCAAGAGTTTCTCCGATCTAGAAAACCAAAATTAAGGACCCTGGGGTTTCGTTGCGCTGACTACGTGACACCCTCTATCCGCTAAAATTGGCATTAACTTCGCCGAAAAGCGGCGGTCGCTCCGGTGTAGTTCCCTTGCGGACTACAAACCACGGGGGTAGTTTTGTTTTGAGGAGCACAATAAGCGTCGGATTGTTGCAGTAGTCAGGCGTTATGTTGTTAATGTGAAATATTTCTGCCTGCGCAGAGTATAGACCTATGGCAAAATCCCGAAATTTGGGTACAGAAGGCAATATGACAATGTGGAATGATTAACAGTAGTGACAATGCACAGACCCTCTCGTGCTCTTCATGGTGGAGTGTTTTCTAATTCTATCCTGTATGAAAGCCTCCAATTCGATAATTATAGGCCGTATTCCAATGGCAAACGAACTCCATGACACCTACGGAGTGTTCATTTTTAGTAAATTGTGTGGATTTCATTCGTGGATTTACGAGTAGAGCCCGCGAACGTGCAGCCTCCCTCGGCTATAATGATGACAAGGGAGAATATAATATTAAATTCAGGCAATAGAATAATATCGTTACAGCTTTACGAACTTCACAAGTCCAAACCCTATTGGACGAACGGATAAAAATATGCACAGTAATTTTAAGGCAATAATAATATATTTTACTGCAAGTAAATGCACATTATAAAGCTTGAAATGTAACGATGTTTAGATATTATACAAAATCTTTTCAGGCCACTGAAATTTGCTTTTCTGTAAATTTGCTTTTCGTCTGTTGAATTTTTACACGTGGTTCGCCTCTAGTTTTATTTACTGTATATAGACCTCTCTCTCTTTCCATCAACTTGCATCTGACTTATTTATAGAATCCCGTATGACGTCAGCGATTCTGGGTGTGGGTGGTGGTCTGGCCTGCTTGCACCCGGACACGCGCCAAAACTGATTCACGGACCTCGCCACTGAATGGACCCCTTTAAATGTGTGGCTATCAAGTTCTGTGAACTAAAAACATTCGTCATGTATAAACTTACGTGTGTGTTCTGAATGGCGTACGAACCAACGATGTTGAAATCAGATGTAAATAGAAATTAAATTAAAAGGACGTATCCTGTGTGGACTTGTGCAGCAGGTGCTTCTTGAGAAGCGAAATTTCCCAACTTCGATGGAATTCAAACGTCCATTGCAATATTTACAAGTAACCAGCACTAGTCATGGTCCTGATCAGACAAAATCAGTCGACATCTTTCTATCCTATTTCTTTAAGATCCACTTTTACAGCATTCTCTGACGTACGTCCACGTCTCTCACGTAACCCTTTCCCTTAAGCTACTCCGAACAAAATTCCGTATGTGTATCTCATCTCTCCATTTCATTCTCCCTGGCTTGATAATTCTAATAACATGTCGTCCAGAATGCGAATTATGGGGCTTCTAATTGCGCAACTTTTTTCTGCCTCATGTTACTTCCTCTCCCTTAACTCGAAACATTCTCCTGAGCACCGCGTTCTCAACCCGCCCCTCAACACCTAGAGAACTTCACCGCCATCTCACAGCAGTGTTTGTCAATACTCGTTTAGTCCTTTGGAAGAAAACTTGCCTTTCTGAGGAACACAGAGCCTCAATCTTTAAGGTTAAAGGTTAAGGTAATTAAGAAACCAGCAAGCAGAGCTTCCATGCTGGCTTAGTCTACTTTGAAGATGGAGGGGACATGTTCTTCCAAAATGTTAGCTAGCTGTGAGCAGTCTGTATGACGCTACATCCAGAAGGCAGAACCCACATCTTTATTTCGTTACGTGTTATTTGGCAGATACTTCGAGCAAGAGAAATAATTTTAAAGCAGAAAATTAAACATGATTTTGTATTTCTCTCTTTATGATCCTGCTTTGCTACTTACTGTTAATGCGGTTTTCCTTGCCACTTCAATGGCAGTGAAAATGGTATTACTACGTGAGTATTAACAAAAACATTTATAGAGGGATATAGGCTTTCTTTGTTTCAGCTACTTTTAATGCACATTGATATTAATTTGATCTAAATATTTATAACGTACTTACATTTCTTGTAATAGGTTTGTGCATTGCAGCACACTGTTACATAACCTACACAGAGAGTACATTATGTCGCCTAATAAAAAGAGTATTTCTTCTATATGCTTACTGCAGCTTACACCTGGGTTGTAACCGCCAAATACTATTAAATCATTTTAAGATATATAGTACATATGAAATAGGTGTTCACGTATAAACACAATAGCACGGCTAAAACTGCTTATGTACTACACAATCCGTCAAAAATACAACAAAATTTTCTTTCTTTCTTACACTCTCACCTTGGACAAAAGATGTTTCGGCCCTATTTGGCCATCTTCAGTGCACTAATATTGCCCATTCACCCTATATGCGACTGCAGTATACTATGGCACCTGAAGATGGCCATTTAGGGCCGAAACCTGTGTCGAAATTGAAAGTGTAAGAAAGAAGGAATAATTTGTTGCTTTTTTGGAGGACTGTGTAGTACAAAAACAGTTTTAGATATAGTAACGCAAGAGGGTGCTTAAGTACAGGATCTCACTAGTACGGAAGAAGAAAGTCTTAACACAGAATACAACTTCAAAAACCAAGACTGAACCGTATAATACGACAGTCACCAAGGACATGTAAATTAGCTAGAGCGACAACAAGCCTAAGCATTCGTGCGGTACACTCATCTCTATTCAAATTATATTACGGTGAACGATAGGGTGGTATTAAGATATAGAGCAGGGTAATATTAGGAGCGTTAACACTCATCTTTGTAATCAAAAATAGCGTTTTCATTTCTTTGCATTTCTCAAATTTAGTGGGTCCTGATTAAGACCAGATACGAACAATACATTTTATTAGTTTTTATCTGCATCTACCAGTTCTGCAGTTATTAAATCTATGAATGACTCTCTAATGGTTACTGTAATTATCCTTATCATAATCTTCACAAGCTAATAACGTCTGCTTATTACAAATCATGTTTAATAATATCTTACCATTAGAATACAACTGCCGTCAGCCGTGTCATTTATTGTTTAACAACGATGCGCTTATGAGAATGTGGGTGCTATGAATTGCGAGTTGGGAAGGATGGGGAATGCTGGAGTTCATAAAAAGACATCGATTATCTTGGATGGTCCTCTCCTAGGATTTAAACTAATTTAAAGTGTTGCATAATATGGTGGCTTCAGGAGCAGAGCATATATTTTTCTCAGATCGCATTAAGAAGCGTGTGCACCAATGTAACATGCTTCTCCAGAAGCGAACTGTTTACGTACAAACATTATGTTATATGTATGTGTTGTCTGCTGTAGAGTTAACAAGACTTCATATTATAGCATCCTGTTGCACTCTTCCATTTTATTATAAATCTTATTTTGTAGTCTTGTGTGCAACTATTTAGACCAACTGTGTGGTCTAGTGGTCAGAGCTCCTGGCTACAGATCCAGAAGTCCGGGTTCCATTCCCGGCGCTACCAGATTTTTTGAGAGGTAGTGGGTCTGGAACGGGGTCCACTTAGCCTCGTGATGATAATTAAAAAGCTCTTTCAAGGAAATAGCAGCTCCGGTCTAGAAAACCGAGATTAACGGCCGTGGGGATTCGTTGTGCTGACCACGCGACATCCTCTATCCGCTAAAGTTGGCACTAATTTCACCGAGAAGCGCCGGTCGCTCGGTCGGTATAGTTCGCTTGCAGACTACAAACCACGGAGTTTTTTGTTTGGTTTGTGAAACTATTTAATATCTTAAAAGTTTCATATTTTTAAGTTTTAAATTTAAAATTCGAAAGTCAGAACATGTATCGGCCAATAAGGCCATCATCAGGTGCTGCTTTCTATTGTTGTAGATCCCTCAGATGCGCACGCGTGTTGTAGTTAGGCGTCGTGCTTCTTCCTGCTGAATTCTTCGCTGCCTGTATCCTTCTTGAACGCCAGAGAATGGGCAGTTCTACTTTACTTGAGATTGACGTCGAACTGTCAAATCCAGTTTATCGTTGTTTCGAACTAATTGGCTCCCTTCTATTATCACGCTTGCAGTCAGAAACAATTCTTTCTATTAAAAAAAATCTGTAAATTCAAAGATGTGTTAAATATCCCACAGAAGAAACGAAAAAGAAATGAACCCAACAAACGGAGCAGCCTCCATAGGCACAGCCATATACTCATTTCCCACAACACAATCGCGTGGTTTTAAGCAGCGGTTATGAAGCAAACATTTTCAATAGCGGCATTTTAGATATCAAAAACAGGTTCTGTGAGCAAATAACTTTAAACACATAATTTTCGACCTGTGAAACAAATCCTGCAAAAGAGAATGTTTTATGAATAAAGCCGTCTTCTGGGATGTGGCGCAATGTAGATATTGTGTTAACAGACATTCCTCCGAAACGTCGGTTAACACAATATCTACAAGGCGCCACATCCCACAAGACGTCTTTCTTCATAGTAACCGCCGTGAAAACCTCAAATCTTACAAGAATGTTTTTAGTTTACAACTTAAGGCGAGGCGTAAGGAAAATGTGAGTTACTTAATTCAAATGTAGTAAATAAATTCGAACATGCTCACTGGACGTTGTTTCACAATTCCACGCCTAACGGAAGAAGACTTTCTTTCGTCTTCGTCTTCGTCTTATTAAAGAAATGAGAGTGAAGGGGCTTCAACCGTGTGCTGCAAATCAACAATACCTGCCTGTATTTTTTTCATCAGTAATCTGTCATACGACAGGTCCACAGTCTCTTCCAAAACAGTTCCTCCACTTGATGCGATCTAGAGCTTTCTCCTTCAAATGAGAACATCCTCATCTGTCCCCAAGGTCATCCAGCATCTTCTTATGTCTTTTTCTTCGTCTTCTGGTCGCATACATGGTATCTCTGTTTTTGGAAAGAAACTATCCAGGAAACCCGTGAAGTAGCTGTGGCAGCATGTGGTGAAAATGGTCACACTTGAGAACCCTCGGTTTAAATGATTTGTTCCACTTCCGTTATACACAGGTTGCCGATAAGTTCGAACTGCTCCGAGTCTAAGAATAACAACTCATTTTATACCTTTCTCCGATATATATACACGTATATCACCGTTCACACAACGCATTATTTAAAATTTCAATGAATACATAATTATTATTAATAAATAATTAATAAATGTCTCACCCCACCCGAAGGGCCTAAAAATCTAAAAAACTAAAAAAGACATAACATAATTATGCAGAGTTGAAAGTAAAGCAGGTACATTATGACTGAATGGTATGGTCAAGGGTTATCTCTGTATTCGGGAGGCTTCGGGTACGAGTGCAAATCTCGGCCTGAGAACTGGCTAAACCTTCTGAAATTTCTGTGGATTTCCTCAGGTCTTACAGGAAAGGCCGGGAGAGTACCTCAAACGGGTTCGCGAAGGATACGTTTAAAATTCTTTTCATTTCATTCACAATAATCACAGTCTAAACTGCTGACAGCATCTGTAAATGAAAGCAGATAAAAATCTCTGCGATAAAAATACATAAAATTATTCTAACGTCACGACAAAACTTATGCCTTTTCTGTTAATATCTTAGTAATACTCACTTACTCATGGGGCCTAGCCCTTCTTGAGAAGCCGCCAATTGCGCATCTACTGAAGAATTTCCAGCATTTTATGGAACCCGAAACTTTATTATCGTGTTCGCAAAAGCCCTTCACTTGTCCCTATCCTGAGTCAGATCAGTCCAGTCCATATCATACCATCCTATATCTCTAAGATCCATTTTAATATTATCCACCCACCTGCGCTTTGTTCTTCTTAGTGGCCTCTTTCCTTCTGGCTTTCCCACCAAAATCCTATAGTCATTCCTCTTATTATTATTCCCAATCCGTGCTACATGCCCTGCCCCTCTCATCTTCCTTGACTTGATAATTCTAATTATACTTGACGAAGAGTACAAGTTACGAGTATGAAGCTCCTCATTATGCAGTTTTCTCCCACTTCCTGTCACTTCATCTCTCTTCGGTCCAAATATTCTCCTCAACACCCTGTTCTCAAACACCCTCAGTCTATGTTCCTCCCTTAATGTCAGAGACAACTTTCATACCCATACAGAACCACAGGCAGTATTATAGTTTTGTATATTCTAATTTTTATGTTTTTGGACAGCAGACGAGCAGAAGGAAGTTTCTGGGCTAGCAAGCATTACCAGAATTCAGTCTCTCAGTTTTCTCCTGAATCAGGTTTTGATTTGTTAGAGTCGTTCCTAATATACTAATACAGTACCAGAAATTCTACATATTCTTTAAGTTTTTTTTAATCTTTGTCTCATAGGACCCTCGAGCAAGTATCCACTTTGAAAAACAAATTGCTACACGTTAGAATGGTAATGAAAATAGCCTAATTATAAATATTGGACCCTAGTATAGAGGACTCGCCGGTCACGGTAGCCGAGCGGTCTGAGCCATGTACTGTCTTCGCTCGCTTGGAAACCGGGATCGTGGGTTCGAATCCCACTCAGGGCATGGATGTTTAGTTTGTATGTGTGCGTTTTTCTGTGTTTGTGTACAGGTAGAGGCCTTGCGACGAGCTGATCACCCGCCCAAGGAGTCCTACCGAATGTGTAAGATATAGAAAAACCGAAGTGAACGGTGAAGTTCATGGAGGTAGGCCTAGGCCCACTGGGGCTGTAGTGCCAAGGAAAAAAAAAAGTATAGAGGCCTCTACATATTTCTTACGATGCAGTGACGGGTACCATGGTTACTATAATGCGCTATAATGTTTACGTGAGCCTAAAATAATGGTACACAAATATCCAATAAAATAATCGAAAGTAATAGGCATAAAGCCCTTTGCAATTTTAAGGGAATTGTTAAAGAAAATCTGTAAAAATAACTAACCGCAATAATTTCAAAAGTTCTGGAAAAATATCTGCTAATTAACTAAGTAACTCTGGGGTGCCGAGTCCTTCTTGAGAAGCCACTAGTTGTTCACGAACTCAAGTTCATTACCGTGTTCACAAGAGCCCGCCACTGTTCTCTACCGTGAGCCAGATGAGTCCAGTCCATGCTACTTCAACTTATGTCTCTAAGATTTACTTTAATAATATTAATATAATTTTGTGTATCTTAATGCTGCCGATCGCAGTCGCCGCACGGACTAAGGCATGAACTCTCTTCGCTCGCTCAAACACTGAGATCGTGGGTTCGAACCCCACTCAAGCCATGGATGTCTATATTGTGTTCGTTTCTTCTGTGTTTTTGTTGTTCTGTGTGTAGGCAGAGGGCTTGCAACGGGCTGATCCCCCGTCCAAGGAGTCCTACCGAATGTATATAGGATCAAGAATCTGAAACGCTGCCAAGGCCCAACAAGGGCTGTAGAGCAACAACAACAACAACAATAACAATAATAATAATAATAATGACTCTCTTTATGTTATGATTTGTACCTGTATTGTGGTGACGGAGCACCAACGTATACTTCATTTTGTTTATGTTTGTTTCTAGACCAAGGTCAGTTACAGCTTCTGTGTTTTCCTTTATGGCATTTATGTTATCGCTCAATGGATTTACATCTTCAGCATAGACCTGAAGCTGACGTGGCCCATTCAAATCTAATCCAACCTGATTTTCTTCGAGATTCCTAATTGCGTATTCTAAAGAAAAATTGAATAACAATGTAAGAGTATCTCGTCGTTTTATACGATTCTGAATGGGAGACTTATCAGAGAAATGTTTAGCTATACGTGTACGTGTATGAACTGTACCCGTATCACTGGACTACTAAATTTGTTTTTGGCAATAATTGTGATCCTAGTGCGGACTTAAAAGTGGGTACTTCCCTCAGTGCCACTTAGAGGTGCTTAATTGATCACTGTTGCTTCTTCTTCTTCTTCTATCTTGACGGATTAGCCTATTTGGGCCACCCCTTTCAGAATTAATTTCTGAAATCCTGAATCTAGTGGGCAGTCGGTAGGTCTCATTGCACTGAGCAGTAACCCGACAGAAGGCCGCGCCACAGCTCAAGTGGCTAGTCGCTGGCTTCTCATCGCGGCGGCCCGGGTTCAGTCCCGTGTCTGGTCAAGTGGGATTTGTGGCGGACAAAGTGGCGCTGGGGCAGGTTTTCTCCGAGTAATTCGGTTTCCCCTGCCAATCTTCATTCCACCAATTGCTCCACAATCACCCTCACCTATCATCAGGGGCTGGTACAATAGGCCAGAAGGAGCCGCAGTACAAAGGACTTAGTCCCACCCCACTAACAATAAAAGAATATAGAAAAACTGACACAAGATCCCTACCTAAACAAGGCAGCGGAAACCAGAACCAACGCATACAGACATCCATGCTTCGAGTGGAATTCGAAACCAAAACTCACTTTCTTGTGTGGGAGAATATATTTTGTGCCTTAGACCGCGCGACCACTGTGATGGGCACTATCTTTTCTTTGCTGTATAATCAGGATATCTGAATGGTTGAGTCTTCACAGCGTACGAATCTATAGTCTGTATAATATATGCACCCGGAAAAGTCATACCTTGTGTAGAAAATTCTATAGTAGGAAAAGCCCTGTGTAAATATAGTTGAGCTTTCCATCAGCATAATACATCGGAAGTATGCTGAAAATAGAATCCAGTAAAGTTTTAATGTTGACGTAACCGTCTACGTCCCTAACAGACGGTGGCACAACTCGAGTGTGTGTACGCATACAAGTGGAACAGCCACTTAGAATTCAAAGCGAACATTCATCAGCTGTCATGCTGTATAAACTTTGGTACTATTAACTTCCGTTCCTCCTGACGTATTCCTTTCCGGTCCTGCACGCTATCGAATGATAAATCGAGGCAGAAATTTAAAATCATTTCTCATGAATGAAGCCCATATGTAGCCAATCGCAAGCTGTATCAGAGCCCCTGAATTCGGAATCATTTGTCAAGTACCGCAGACTCGTTCTTCTGTAATCTGAGAACAACAATTTCAGTTCCTCATTTACTACATATACTAAATTTGATAGCAATTACAGGTAAAGTGATATAATACACGAATGTGCATACAGTATTATCCGTAAGTGATGCTTAAAACTTTTATATTTTACTGCCTACAACATGTTTAATTTACAGCTTGAAAGGAGGAAAGGCGAACTGTAGTATTTTGGATACGGTACTCACTTTGATACCTGCTGTGTGTTCTGGCTGCTAAGCAGAGCTACTGTCGGTACAGCAAAATGGAATTTAACAGTCACGTGATATTTCATCTGCAGAGAAGCGTGAAGCAGGAGAATTACAAGAATTGAGGGGGCAAATCTTTCCGTGAGTCATTTGAACATGAAAAGTCCAGTCCCAAGGTTAATGTATTTGCAACAATGTCCGTGATGCTTCAAACTCTCAAGGTTACCAGATCACACACATATGAGTATTTTCTTTTCGGACTTTGCTGAAGATGGCGTCCTTTCATAGCTGACGACATAAAAGGAGCCCAGGATATGGGTCAAAGAAACATGTACAATACTGACCACTTTATCCTACAGAAGGAGTGATAGGGGCCGAATATCAGATTAAAATTTCTATAGACATTCTTGACTTTCACATTGAATTTAGCAGTATTTGATAATTGTCGAGTTGATAAATACGTGGGTGATTAATAGAGAATCAAATGATTAAAATTTCTTAAGTGAAATTGAAATTGAAATTATACTATCACGGATCCATAGTCTTGAACACGTCCACCTGTTCTGATTAATGCAGAAGAATATTAAAGAAAAGTCCAGGGTGGAGGCTGTAAGTTATAATTTCATGGAATTAAGTCGAAAAATTGCTGTAAATTGTCAAAAATTAGTTAATTCTCGATATAAATCAACCAAACAGAACACCTCTCCACGAAAACTGATCCATCATAATGCATTTGTATATTGTACTATAATGTTATAATTAGGCTTTATAATATTAATAAACAATTCTTAAGTTAAAAATTTATCTAATATTACAATCTGAAAAAGACATTAATGTAAATATTTCTATATTAACTTCTCACCATTTATGGAGCCACACTCCTTCAAAATACTGCCAAGGATTTACTAATATCATCCCAGATATTTTTCCAAATAAACTCTCTTCCTACTTGTATTAGAGAGGCCTATTAATAAAAGTTTTCTTAGACGGAGGAATTCTAGTGGACGAAAAATAAATTTATGTACTTATGATTAAAAAGAAAAAACTATTTTATATTCTTATTGACGTTTGTCATGCGATAGCTCGCAAGGGAGTGTCAGCTGAAGTGAATTCGCGTGCCACCCTGCGGCACGCGCTCCATAATTTGCCGATGCTTGGTATAGGTCTACTTTGTTTCAGTGGTAGTGGTATCGCCTCTTCTCGAATACAGACAAACCGGCTTTATTTAGACCCTATCTGACAGTCATGTGTCCAATCCCTTATCTCACCCCCAGAAGGAGAACGAATTTCTGTATATCGTTAAAGGAAAAACTTTAGCTTACATCAGTTGTATGGCTCCTTCTGAGTTACACAATATTACATTCTAATAAATGGTGTCGTATGCTTGATTCCCTGAACAACTAACGTCACTTATCGGGGTTTACGTGACGGATAATAACGGGTTCTGGATTTGGTGACTGGCTTTATTGGCACTTCTTTATAATTACTCTCAATTATAACAGCTGACAATCGATGGTTGTCTACGACTGGCTCCATTCCGTACTGGACTACAAGTGTCTTCTCTTCTGCGTGACTGACTTGGTCCTGATTTAGGAGTCGGCCACTTCTTCGGCTTCCGTTGTCCTCTGGTTAACACCCCACAGCTGAACTCTCAACTTTTGAACTGCCTTCTGAAATAGGACTGGACTCAATTTTATAACGTCGTCAACACCGAATAGCGGCCATTATACTGAACAGTTCGTGTTTGTGATCTGTTGTCCATTCTAGCGGAAACCAGTAAGCTGTTGCCTAGCAAATGGAATTCGCTTCTGTTGCTATTCCGACTCTCAGGCGGTGTTTACCAAGCCATTACCTAGCAAATGGTCATACTCATCACATTATTGTAACTTATACTATGCAGAATACTAATATTGCCGCTTATAATTCTAATATTTATCCGTATGATAAATGATTTGTGAAGAAATCTGACTGTCTAATTTCCCTTTCGAATCTGTGACATATGCCTTAACGAACTATGAAATTATGATATCGTAACAGGAAAGTTCATGAAGCACAGAATATTTTTGGAAATTGATGCACTCGCATTCAAGATTCATACCAGAATGAACAAATTTACGATAGGACGGCTGGACATATTATTATTTTGGCTTGATAAATTAATTAATTTCTGCAATGCTAACGTAATGACTGTGTACTGCCGTAACGGGGGGGTTAAGAATACGGTTAAATTACTTCCTCGTTGCTTCATTGGCTAGGTGCGCGCAGTTCACAGGGCTTGTCAGGAGGACGCGGGTGCGAAATGCGGTAAGGAAGGAAATCACATCAACAAAAATCCACATTCTCACCCTATGCTATCCTATATTAGTTATCGTCAATCAATATTCAGCTATATACATTATTGAGAGCCGACTGGTGTCGGATTACTTATTACACTTTTCTAGGCGATTCTCTGGCCCTCATCTTTGCCTTCCTTTCACCCAGTTGCGGGTCGATAGTCTCCTCTTTTCCCTATTCTACTCATCCACATATCTCCACTACACCTCTCTCATCCCCTGTGTATATATATATATATTTATACATCCCTGCAGCGATCTTCCCTGCATCTAGACACACCCTCTGCAGTCTCTATATTACACACGTCTACCTCTGCATCCCTCTGATGAGTCACTCTTACGCCCTGTACACTTGTTGTAACGTTCCTAACCCATGTCCCATTGGGGAAGTTATACTTTAATAATATCACAATTAAATAGCATGGCGATAAGAGTAGTTCCACTTACTTTGTGTTGAGACTGCAGACGGACGGCGTTGCCCGGCATCCAGTCGATGCCTCTTCCTGCATAGCCTTCGGCTACAACTGCCTAAATTTACTGTTTGAATATTCCCCATAATAATTTACTTCCCGTTTTATGTACCTATATTTTTGCTAACTCATTACTTTCCCGGAGGGTGCAAGTCCGCCTACAATGACGTTTTGTCCCAAGGTGGATAGCTCTCGTTAGCTGGGATCCTTAGGGGTGGACACGCCCCCTTGCTGCTAGTCCATTTGGCTAAGCACTTTTACCTGCAAACGTTCCCCCATCACTCAAGTGTAGATTTTGTAGAGCTAGCACTTCGATATACCTTCAACGTCATTATGCTGACAGGACATCCCCGCGTCACTGGCTAACGTCCGTCTAACTCCACACGTAGAAATTCTTCGAAGTTTCTTAACCCTTCTCTACATTCTCTTTCATGCGTCTTACTAGTATTTCCCGAAATACTTATTCTATTCTAGCCAATATTTTCCCCTAAAATAAAAAATCAAATACTCTTTTAACATGTTACCGGGAGTCGACCTTCAAGGCACAACAGACTGAATAAGTGAATGAAGGACTAAATAAACATGTGTATATGTCATAAGACAATTCATCAACAGATAAACATATACACAATGTCTATGTCACATATGCAGAATACACGAAAATGCTCATTCGAATTGTCTGATGGCCCCGTTTTCTCCGCTCTATCAGCAGAGAGTCGTGTTTAGCATCTTCACAAATTGCAGAAGAAGAAGAAGAATTTTAGAAACCTGGATTTTATAAATGTTACTATTTTGACAACGTCATGCAGCACATGTCGGCTCTATGAAATACTGATGTCGCCGCCAGGTGACTGCGGATGAGTAACACAGCACGAGATTGAACACACGACTCTCTAGCTTTATGAACGTAGTGACTCCCTTTCACAGTACCAGTCATGTCCCGGACCCCGACCTTACACATGCTATACATTTCTCTCATAAGATCTAATTATCACATGTGGTCAGCAAGGACGAGACGCTGGAGAAGCTGAGACGAATACAAGGGTTCATTCAGTAGGGAACTACAGACACCGGCAAGTAAGTGAACGCTCCGAATCTCATGGCTGCTCAACTTACGTCATTGCAAAAAGCTTATAAAACTTTGAATTCTAGATAATGTAAGCGCAGACATAATAATTGAGGAGCTATTTTAAGGAAATAGCGGCTCCGGTCTAGAAAACCGAAATTAACGGCCGTGTGGATTCGTTGCGCTGAACACGCGACACCCTCTACCCGCTAAAGTTGGCACTAATTTCGCCAGTCGGTATAGTTCACTTGCGGACTATAACCACGGACTTTGTTTGTTTTGTTTATTTTGTCTGTAAATGCAGACATTGCATTGAATGAATCATTTACACAGAAGAAACTGATAATATTCTTCCTATCAGCAACATGGTAGATAGCCATATCGATAATGTGCGAACAATATAAAATTATAAGTATGTTCCAGATTAAAAAGCTGGGATTTAGTGTGCCGATCAATCAACAGACGTGCCTTCATTGTTTTTATCATTTTTCTTTATACGCACGATGATGAAGCCAACGACTATTTGCCTTCATGGGAGAGGCTGCCCACCTCCAGGCCTAAAACTGGCAATAATTTATTTCAATTTGTGTCCTTATTTTAATTATGTTGACTCTGAAAATATCTATTTCCAGTGGCAACACCCTGTCCGCTTACAGGAGAAGGACTGGTATCTTCGTCACATTATCTGTTGTCATCCTCCAACTATTGCCAAGCATATCTCGTGATTTCTTTCACACTGAAACAGGCTGACCCGTTCGCTAGTCAGAATGAGCACTTCACAACTATAAACTCAGGGCACAACTGAGTACTATACCGAGTTCAAGACCGGCCGTCCATGCTGGGAATTTTCGCGGATTTTCTCAGTAAAACGAGGAAAATATTAGGGTAGTGACTCACAAACAAGCCTTCAATATTTATCCCAATTAATCATAACAGTTCTACACCATGTAATCAAAGAGGTTGATAAAGCATCGTGAAAGACGAAAATAATCCTGCTTCCTTACATATTGTCGCTTGTCTGCTAGGCAAAGCGACAAGAAATATTGTGGGTCTCCGATTTGGACGAATTTTATTGGGCGATCACTCCTGACACTCACAAATACAATTATTCGCACTTAGAACGTCTTCGGACGTTTCCTCTTCCGTGTTATACCCTCTCGTAACCGCTAATCTCCGTGAAGTGTCTGCTGCTCTTCGTTCTTTGAAACTGGACTGACTCCCTAGATCTCGTCGGATACGAACTTCCTTGTCTCTTGCCGAAGTTGGCCTGTTATATCCTGCACTAGGCCTGAATAAGGAACACCTTGTCGAAGGCTTTAGTTCCGCCCGCTGCTATGCAAACAAATCTCTTGTTGCCGCGCGAATACATGTTTACTGCTTCAAACAATTCGTTACAAATAACTGTGGAAACAACACTCTTAGATTTTCATCTCCTGGGCAACGATTTCCTAGGCATTGCTCTATAGAAATTGCTAGCCGTTGAATAGTGATGGAAGTCTTGTTGTCCGACCTTCCTGGCGGCACGTCATAATATTTATATTTTCCTCGTTCCTTTATTTCTCCCTGTTTTATTTGTAGGCGAGGCAATGATCCATGCATATTTAAATAGGATGAGATTTGTGTACAGCAAATGTTTCTGAATTATCGGTGTAATTTGACTGTGCTTGAAGTAATAGAGGCCAGCCGCGTCAAACCGATTTTCTGAAGGCGTTGTAGACATTGAGCAGCCAAGCGCATCAACATGTACGTAAATAGGCCTAAATGCTGCACAAAGATGTCTCATGCTTTATAATTGTTAAGCCGAGGACGGCTACTCGTGAGCATTGCACGAGGCTTGCTTTCTGATTCGTACAAAGTGGCAGATTCTTAGTTCTAATGAATTCAAGTCACTCCGGCTGAAAATCTGGAAATCACTGTCTTGCCCCCACAGGGTTATGAAACGGAAGAACACTAACGGGTGACTAACACACATTGTCCTTTTTCCACAACACAGAAATAGATTTCGACCACATGGGTTCTGGTTTGAGTCCGATTTGGATCTCTGAAAGCTGTCTGCTGGAGCACGTATGTGGACTGTTGCCAAGCAACAAGAGAAGCATGAAGTAGTGTTTTTACACATGGCAGTTCTCAGCAGAGGATGCAGTGGATTTTGCCGAAACAGAAACCGAGATGAGGGGTGCGGGATGTGTATGATTTATAACAGGGCCTTACTTACAATCCGTCATGCGCCGTCCCACACTGCTGATACAGCCACTACAGCAGTGCTGTCCAACGTTCTTATGTACTCGGGCACAATTCACTGATGCCTATGGAGGTGCGAGCGTCACCACACTACTACTACTAGTACTTCTACTACTGCTACTACTACTACTACTACTAATAATAATAATAATAAAATTCGAAAATATTTAACAGTACTCAGATGTTCAAAAATGTCTCTTGTCTTACAATTTGAATTAATATTAAAAATCGGCTCAATTATATGTAGTTACGGAGGGCTCCAGAAAAATATGCCACGGGCGCTGCGTTGGACAGGGCTGCGCTACACAGTACGGCTTGCCACGCTACTTACGCTCAACATTGAAGCCTGTTCCAACATCATGGCCCGTATGCAAATCTTCGTGTAAAGTGCCCACCATTGTCGGTTCTCTATATTTAACGTAAATCATAATTTATCGACAGAAATTACAAAACTCTAAAATATCAAATTTCATGGCAATTCAATTAGCGGTTCTCGATTTGTTACATGTGATCAACTTAATGTACAGGCAGGCATTTCAAAAGTAATACGCTCAACCATAAAGAAGCCTAATAAAAATCCGTCACTATAATGACAGTCACCTGAATGTAGGAGTATACACACAGAAAAATACAAACTCCGTGGTCTGTAGTCCGCAAACGAACTATACCGACCAAGCGTCCGCTGCTTTTCGGCGAAATTAATGTCAACTTTTGCGGATAGAGGGTGTCACGTTGTTAGCGCAACGGATTCCTCAATTATCCTCACGAGGCTGACTGGACCCCGTTCCAGACCTAATACTTCTCAGAAAATCTGGTAGCGCCGGGAAGAGAACCCGGGACCTCTGGATTTGTAGTCAGGAACTCTGGCCACTAGACCACAGAGTGGTCAATGTAGGAGTATATTCTGTTTACTTATGTATTATTCAATGCCTCTTTCAATAGTTCACATTCTGCATAGTCCAATAATAGGATAATAGTGAACGATGTATCTGAAAAGATGCGAAAATATCAGTTTTTGCCATATACGGGTATTAGTAGAATCCCGGTATTTGGATGGACGAACTGACGAAAACCAGGAAAGGCGTCAGTCAGAGTAGTCGATCTTCTGGCTCATGTCTGAAATGGAACATCACCGATACGAAGCGATAGTGATGATCACATGATGGGGAAGTTTGGTTGCAGCAGCTGCCGAAACGTCGCGAGTATGCCTCAGACAATGAAAACTGTCCGGCATAAGAACAGAATTTATTTACTTCTCCAAGAATTAGAAACAGTATTCCATCTGACTTCCTTTATTTTGAGCCTTTCGAAACCTATATCAATTCGATATTAACTATACAATCATGATATTTTTCTGCAAACAGACGAAAGAACTTTTCCCTCCTGTGGCAGAACCGGAATAACAAATCTCATACCTCCAGGAACATAGGTCCTAGGAATGTACTACACACTACAACAGGTGGAAACCGTTGAGAAACGTTGGTTTTTACGTGAATGGGAGTGAATGAGACAGAAGTAAGCTGTAATTCATAAAACCCACTTCAGAGATAGACTGTAACAGGTAATTCGATCGATACCTGTAAGTATAAGCGACATACTGACAATATCCAGACAACCAACTTCAAGATAACAAGAATAGTTCCTGCCTTAAGACGATAATGTCCCAACAACACCACTACAACATCAACCTCACAACCCGATCACACAAGAGACAACATTCTCATAAGAAGATACATAATCCTCCAAGAAGAACTAAACTAGAAAGACCAGCGTGCCCGAGGAACAACATATACCTATATACGTATATTGTCACTTTAATTTGGTAGTTTTTAATTTTAAATTTTAACTAATTTTAACTGGATTCATAATGATTTGTCCAATCTCAGCCCAATTGCTTTCCAAGCAGTACTTATACTGAGTGTGTGATACTGTACACTATACAGGCTGCAAAGAAATATATGCTACAACACTCACTGGTAATCTGTGGATTAAATCTGATCACAGTTTGTTATTGCACCCATGTCCGGAAACGCTTTGTTTACGCGCTAGGGCCTTCGAAATGTGCAGAAGGACGCCTGTAGGCAAGCAACCCATAGCACTCCGAAGTAGCAGAAGACGTCGCATTCATAGGACGAGTAATTTACTTGTCAATGCTAATGCATCAGATGACACGTGATACAGTCCCTGACCATGCCTAGAGCTCGTTTAGTAGTTTCTTCCTCATTTGTGTGGCGATCGGAAATTGTGAATTAACTGTGGCCGACATGCACACAAATGCAGACTACGCCGAAATGGGGAAGCCAGAAGGAATGCGAGAGAGGTTTGCAGGCTGTATCAACAGCGTTTCCCAAGGAAGCGTCACCCAGCTTACACTACGTATCCAAGAGTGGAAAGGCGTTTGTGTGAAACGGACAGCTTGAGCCCTAACAAACGCCCCTGTGGACGTCCTCGGAAGTGCCGCGCCGTACCCCAGATTTTGAAGAATCTGTAATCCAGCGTTTTGAAGAGCATCCAGATACTAGTACACTTCCTGGCAAGTCTTGCACGATGGGCATCTTCACCCTTACCACCTCCAGAAGGTGCAGGAGATGGGACCGAATGGCTTCGCTCCTCGTGTCAACATTTGTCGATGACTGCTCGGACAAACTGCACAGGTACATCACTTCCTACGCCCTATCTTCTTTTCTGATGAGTGTACCTTTACCAAGGAAGGCATTTTCATTCCAGAAACTGCCATGTATAGGCTCAAGCAAATCCTAACGCAAAGCATATCCGAAGCCACCAACACCACTTCGCCGTCAATGTGTAGGCAAGGGCCCTTACCTCTTACCTCTGCGGCTTCCTGGTGACACTTACCTAACATTTCTCCAAGACTCTTTATCCAAGCTGCTGGAAGTGGTGCCTTCAGAAGTCCGTTGTGAAATGTGGTTGCAGCATGATGGCGCCCCAGCACACTGCACTAATGTCGTCCGTGAGTATTTGCATGAGATCTTTGGCAACAGATGGATTGGACGTAGAGGCCCAATAACCTGGCCCCCTCGCTCCCCTGACTTGTCTCCACTGGATTTCTTTCTCTGGGGGTACATGCAAAGCCTGGTGTACGAGGCTCCAGTGGAGACACAACATGATCTTGTGGCAAGAATTGCAGTAGCAGTTGGAACCAACTCGGAAATGCTAGGATCTTTCACAGAGCTCAGCATAACAAAGTTAGGCGGTGCAGAATATGCAATTAAGTTGGTGGCCACCATTTTGAGTAACATTTATAATGTAAAACAACGATAGCAGCTCTTAAAACTTATGCACCCTCACGCAAAATTATGTGACCCTTTGTTAAAAGGAAGGGTTTCCGGACATTGGTGTATTACAAAAAAATATTATCAGATTGAACCCATTTATCTACCACAGAGCATTATAAGATATATTTTTTACACCCTCTGTAAACAACTAATGTTATGGATCCATATTTCGTACAAGTTCAGCAACATAACATTAATCGATACCTGACGATGACCCAATAAGGGTCGAAACATGTTATGCCTTTAAGATTTATGACTTTAATATAAACAATAATTTGAATGCCTCTTAAAAATTGTTGTGTTGACGGAAGCAATAAATATTTTATGTACACAACACAACAGGATGCACCGTATAAAGATTATGAGTATTCTGCGAAGCGCTATGTCACTAAACTACCTCGTTATTCATCTCTTGCAGTTTTTCTCTTGGTGTGTAAGCAGTCAATTTAAAGTAGGCCTGCTGATGGGAAGCTTCGTGACAGAAATATCGGTAGGCCAACTTCCTTGGAGTAATTTCATACCTTTCCACTGCTGTGGCCCATTGTCTGTAGCAGCAGCCTGCAGAGCATAAAACAACGGCTATCCGACTGCCATATGTATTGCAAGTTTTGTCGACTCATATTTATTCTTAGCGTGCAAATGCATTTATAGAACAATTTGCTTTCGCTGGATAAAATTTCACCATGTCACGTTTTGCGCCATTCTACGTTCTACGTTTCCTTTCTTCCGCCCCCCTCCTTTGCTTCTATCGAAACTGCTGCATGCCCACACGATGTGATTGATGCACACCTCAGCCGCTGTTTCCCGTGGTTAAGGGGCTATGCTACAAGCCGGAAGGTCGCGGGTTCAAGCCCGATGAAGTCATTGGATATTTTTCAATTGACCTAATCCTTCCAGCCGCACTATGGTCCATGGGTCGACTCAGCCCCTAACAGAAATGAGTACCAGGAATTAATTAATTTTCCTTGGGAGTAAAGCGCGGCCGGCGCGTAAGGCTGACAACCTTACCGCCATCTATGAGTCGATTGTTTAGATAATGTGGGACCCTCAACGTCTCACAACCCTATGGGCCTTCACGGCCTGTTGCAGAGAGAGCTTTCATTTTTTGCTTTTACATTATAAACTGGTGCTTATGAGCCTATCTTCATGTTTATGTAGCACAGTAATATGAAAAAGCGGAGGAAAAAAATTCGGCTCTGCAAAATGACATGACGTCACACAAGGTTTCCACATTAGAGGTGTTTATCGCGCAGCAGATCGTAATACAGTGAATGTTTTGGAACATGAACCCGGCAAACACTGACACACACGACCCTGCGCTTGTGACGATGCCAGAATGCTAAGTGAGGGGACCCCGCCCTCCCTTGGCACACCCCCCCCCTTCCCGCTGAACATGCGGCGGCAGCTGCAAACATCTCCGCGGTGTACTATGAAACGGTGGTGAATGATAGGTGAATTTACAAACAGGAGAAAAACTGGAAAAGAAATCAATTTATAAAGCGGGAAAACGAATGAGGAGGTGGTGAAAACCCTTAATCTGTCGCCCGCAGACATTGCACACGCGGCCAGTTTGGCAGACTTCTCTGAATAGAAGGCGGTGTGAGAGAGTGAAGAGAATGAAGAGGAGGTGGAGGAGGAAGAGACGAGGATAGGGAGATATGTAACGTGCCCCGTCTTTAACACACGTCGCGACTCATAGTCTAGATGCTGCTTGGCTGGAGCAGACCAGTAAGGAGTGGCGGCCGGCCGAGGCGAATGTTGGCATCGTGGCAGTTTCAGTTTGGATTCTTCTGCAGTAAAGAATGTTATGCAACAAGATTCTAAGAAAATTATTTTTATGAATCTACCGATGTAACTTCAGTGAAACAAGAGTTTGTGTTATCTGAAAAGCGGAGGGCTCGGATTCTTTCGGCACATTTGCTTCAGCGCCTATGTGACTATTGAGTCATATTCGCTCAGAAAATTCCGACAATACCAGTGGGTTTTCCTGTTGTGCTATAGCATATGACTTATGACAGGCGAGTGAGGAGGCTATAGAGACACAAATTTGACCCCAGTTTAAGAAGTTAGATCCTTCTGTATAAATAGGCCTAAACCGAAAGAGTTTTAATCCTATTATCGCGAAGATTTTGCAGGAATGCAAGAATGAGGTGCACATTAAGTCATCTGTACTGCTTGTCAAAACTTTCCACTGCGAGTTACATCGCTCAAGAAAGCATAAGTGACGTCATTAAGTGTTTAGATTTATTTATACATGAGTTGTGCGAGTGTAAGTAGGCAAACAAAAGCACTGGATTCGTGCCCACCACCTTCTAAGATAGCCGACTTCCACAGTGGACAAACGGACGCCAGCGCCGAAAAGCAGTCAGATCACTGACAGCGAAACAAACAAATCCAGTACTATGCACAAGTAAGAAGTCTAGAGAGAGTGTATACGTTTCCGTTAACTACCGTCCATAAATTTCAGTAACTCTACAGAATTGAACTAAAAGGTAAAGGCTAAGTTTGAAGTGATGTAGAGTGATTGATGACTGTGTTTAAAAATCGCTTTTTCAGTGAACAAACTGAATTATTGTCTGTATGTTTTCACCAAACAACAAATAACAGCTTTATGTAATGAATGGAGCTTGTGAACTATGTGATGTAGTGGAACAGTTTACGAACTTCATGTTAATCATAAGAAGCCAACACAACAAGTTCGCTGTTAAATCCAAGACATTTTATACACAGAATCCAAGAAATCGTGTCACCCATAACGCTAAGTATGTTTGCGAATATTTCAAGATTGCAGAACAAAAGTCTCCATTTTTAGTATCGAAATGGAATTTGCTAACTGGTTCGTAATACTTATATAACTTGCTGATAGTATCATTCATAACATTGGGTCACATCATTCTATTACTACGGAAGAAATGTCTCTATTATAATGGTAGTTAAATATGATATGTGGACAAAATTAGAACGGCCTGAACAAATATAAAATTGTATTTTTGCTAAATCTGTAATTGTGTAATTTAAAGGTCTGCATCAATGAAGGAAAGATTCAACTGTTAACATGCTGATAGAACCTTTGCCTAGTGTACAATATCTGGCTCCTAGCTATTTATAGTTTACAGTTTTATAAGAATCCTAATAGAATTCAAAAGAGCCGCAGGTCAAGGGGCCATCAAGAAAATATACTTATCTTTGTTTGTTGCATATTTTTCAAAATTAACAACATCATCAAATATGTTTGCTAATAGATTTGCAAGAGATAGTTATAAATGCAACAATATGGATGGTGATCCATGTGTACAGGCGAACGATTCAAGTCCAAAATCAGTAAGAGGGTCTAAACGTCAAAAACATTCTGATTTCCCCAAAGATTTTCTGGCTAACAGAGTTTCCTTCTACATGGATGAAGTTCTTCCTTCGACAAATGATCAAGCAGATAGTTCAGCATTGGATTTGCGTTATCAGCAATCCATAAAGAGGTCCCATCATCCAAGAGTCCAATTGACAAGAGAGAGATCTTTCCGAGTTAGTGAGAGGAAACCCGTAAAACTCACGAGGCACGCTTCAGATGTGTGTCCCTCAACAGATGCTCAGAGGCTGCAACGAAACAGAAGCGTCAATGGTAGCAGGAAATTACCACGACGGAGGGGCAGTTATGGTGGAAGTATAGAAAGATCGGATAGTAGGACTATTGAAAGATTCTTAAGTATACGTAGCGCCGGAAGTGGCAGTGCGAAAATAAGACATCAAGAGACACCTAGCATTTCTGGCAGCTCAAAACGTTCCTCATTAAGAAGAGAATCCTGTCACTTTCATCGTAAGTCCAGCATCAAGATGCCCCACAAAGAGCTACATCCTAAGGAACGCAGGAGACGCATAGTGGTATTGATGGTGGTCATCACATTCCTCTTCCTTGTTGCCTGTAGTGTGCTGGCTGTGGTTGTCACCCTGACCCACAGTTCGTTCCATCGAAATTCGTATTATCTTCCTGGCACAGAAGATCATCTCTATCCTCGAACAAACTATACAGGAAATGGTAACTAAATCCTACAATAACATCACTCATAACGTGAGTCTAAAACATTTTTGAGGGTACATTATACCGGTGTTAGGCAATAGAGGTACTGTGTGTTCAGCTGGCTACTTTGCTTCCCATCATACGCTGAAACTTACTCTGATGAGTTCTAACTTCGGACATAAAACTCCATGTAGTCCGTTGAAATTCAACCGACTCTTGGAGGAAAATGTCGCCTTCATTTTCAGAGTCGAAGAATAAGCCAACCAAGAATTTATAGTGACGCAGGTAGCAGAGAAAGCACTTTATTTAATAATCTACACCACTATCTAATGATGACCCACCCTCAATGATGTTTTAGACACTCTGACAAATGTTCAGTTTATTTCCGTCTACAGAACTTAAGTGTGTTTACAGTTACATTACAGTAGCTTGTGTTAACCTGTGAAGTTCGTGGATCAGATCATACGCATGAGTCGCAACGTGTCATATTGTTCATACGTTATCCAAATGGATAAGTAAATTTTAGTTGTTGCACTAGGAATATTTTATTTGAAAGCAAACCATTATAAATCCACAATCATAAAGTAAGGTGACGGAAATACACATTTAAAATAAATATCTGACAACATTATTTAATTAATTACGATACCATGCTACTATGTGTAAGAAGAGTTTAAACCTCAAATTTAATTCTTCCTAAATGTTTAATTATTTTTATAGTTACGCCAATTTGTATCTGAAATTACGTAAATAGGCACCAAATTTGTATTAAGAATATAGTACAACTCCGTAATTGAAAATAACCAGATATACTACTTAGTAACTCAGTACTGATATGTGAGACACACACCTGCTATACCTGGGTGAATACCCTTTCAGACCGAAGCATGCTGGAATGAATTTTAAACCTATATTATACAGAATAGAGCGCAGAAACTTCCTTTTTGTGAAGACGCCGAATTCTTCACGAACATCTTCATTTCCATCTCTATAAGATGGTTGTTGTACAAGAATTGTCACCACGTGATTTCCAGAACCGAATAACGGCGTGCGAAACGTTATTGGAAACTTTACCCCTTGACGCTCTTGTTTTCTTTAGTGATGAGGCACATTTTCACCTATGTCAACAAGCAGAATATGCGCTATTGGAATGGTAGCAATCCCACAGAGCTCCATGAGAGGCCACTTCACAGTGATAAGGTGACAGTATGGTGTGCGTTGTCGAGAGTTGGAATTATTGGCCCTTATTTTTTTGAAGAAGACAATCGTGCAGTTATTGTCAATTCACAGCGGTATGTGGACATGACTGAAAACGTTTTCGAACCAGCTCTTGAAGAAACGCATCTAGGAAATGTCTGGTTCCAACAGGATGGTGCCACGGCCCACACAGCCTGAGCTTCGATGACAGTTTTGAGGGCAAAGTTCCCCGGACCGCTCATCTCGCTTCAAGGTGACATCCCGTGGGCAGCGCATTCACCTGATCTAACGCCCTGTAATTTTTTTATGGGGATACCTCAAGGCAGAGGTTTTTAAACATCGCCCCACAAACGTGCTTCAGGTGAAGAATGTTATTCGGCAGGAAGCAGCCCAAATTCCGGTGCACATGTTGGAACGTGCAGAGGGGAACTTCAGAAAACGGTTGCATTAGTGCATAGAGAACGGTGGCCACCACCTTCAAGATATTTTGCTTAAAACTACATGATTTAAAACTTTAAAGTATGTTCTTTAATTAGCTAAACATAAATTTTGTCTATCAGTAATAATTTTTCTTTTATTTGCCTTCAAAGAAGGAAGTTTCTGCGCCCCCCTCTGTATATAGTCGCGCAGTTCGATGAAATACGTGTAATAAGATGCTGTAATACGACATCTCTATCATGCACAAGGAATGCGGCTGTAACTAAGCAACTGTGCACTCGTCAGCTTCTCTCGCGTAAGTGCCCTCCTTGCTCTGTAACCACGATTTCTGAGATCTCAATTTGTAAGAGATATATTGTAAAGGCGGTGTAGGGTACAGATTTCATGAAATGGCACGAATTAAAAAGAATATTGATCACAGAGATGAAAGAAGTTTCCGCAAATTTGCCAAACTTCATGATTTATATACCTTATTACGTAGCCATCTCGTTTAATAGTTTAAATTTAATTTAATATTCCATACTCTTAAGTAACCAATCCGACTAGTCTGAAACCAGTTATCTTTATAACGGACATTCAGACCGTTACACTCTATTGTCATCGTAATCGACTTCAAAGGTCCCGATCTTCGGTTTATGGGAGTTGATCCTTCCGTATATTTGATTGCCGACCTCTTTCTCCCCCCCCCCTCTTTCTCATGGATGATAGTCAAACATCGTCCGAAGAATTCGATCAGTTTGTAACTTTAAAATACATCGTAAATAATTATATTAGTATTCTTTTACTTTTAACCTAGGTTTAGATACTCAGGGCATTGACCAAAATTATTAAGAAAGTAAAATGCATAATTATGTCAAAATTATTTTTAATATATTGAAGAGTTGTAGGATAATGCTTAAATATTTAACGAGAATATTAATCTCAATATAATTATTATATTGTTACTAGTTCGATTATAAATAAAATACTTTCTGAATTTTACCAAACGGACTTCGCCAAACAAACACAAGAAATCTCTTACGTCTGACATCTTTAAGTGCTACGATACAACCCTGTAGTGTATCAGTAGGAATGCAGCATTACTATACAGGTATGGGAAATGTATAATTAATAATATTACCATAATATACAGGGAACTCCAAAGCTCTAGTGTAATACTTAAGGAGACTGTTATGGGGATCAATTGAAGCTGAACTTTAAAGAAGAAAAGGGTTTACGACGTTCGTATGTTGAGATCATGTTGTATTCTTGTTACTATCAATTTTTACGTTTTAACATAATATCTTAATTGACCTCTATATTTGAAATAAAAGAAAGAAAGAAAGAATACTGACACCTTTTTAACCTTTTATATTCTTCACTTCATAGTGCCTCTCGTTGTGTATACTCGTATTCTGTTTGCACTGTAGGGACTTGTCATTGCACTGAATATACATTATACTCATAACAGATGTTCGAAGTGTCCTCTCTCCACCTGAACACTCGCTGCGCAGATGTCTCCGTAGACTCCTAAGGCCTGCGGCAGCCACCTGAATATGTTAAATTAGAGCGCCGCGGTACCGAACTCCCGGCATGCTCACCAATAGAAATCTGCGCAATCGGACAGGAAGAACGTGGAGAGCAGGCGAGCGGATCTGGGAGAGGCACCGTCATCTTGACAGCACTTGCTCTCGCGCGCCTGCAGAGGCACATCTTACCATAGAAGCGGAAGAATCTGTCTAAGAAAACGTACAGATGAGACGATCTTGTATTACATAGGTCCAGTTACGTATTATCTGTAAATCCGGTTCAAACCTTGACAATAAATCTTTGCTGGAACGATGTACAGCGAGCAGCATGTTGATTCTCCGTTGCCCATCAATGGAAGTTGTATAGATTATGTACACAACTTCTCGTAATGCAGCATCATCAGTCCATAACACACGGCAGAGAAATTGAGAGGTTTCGACGGTCTTCTGTCAACCATCATATAAACTGGAGATGGAGAAGCCTTTCCCTGGCTGCAACACTTGTATTGGTTGTGCACGTAAAGGATTGATCTGATCCTCAAGCAGGAAGTCTTGCTTCAAAAAAGGAAATCTGAGATCTGTTGGAAGAGTTATGGTCTCATGGCGCACAGAGCCTCTTCCATAGGCGTCTTGTAATCTGCTACTGCCGTCAGTTCTGTCTGTTCTTCACTCATTACTTCAGCGATCTCTTGGCACCGAGCCCCGGTCAAATGGTCACAGTAGTAGGAAGCAATTTTATTGCAACACATGGTAACTCCGAAACTGAGATGAACCTAAAGAACTAGCTCCAACTAATCTCCCAGACAACCTTGTACGAGAGCTTCGCAACATTCTACATAAATGATATAAACTCCGTCTCAAGTGCAAACAATATATTTTGTGTCTTTGATCTTGCTCCCTACACTACATGTTTCGGCCTCAGACGGCCATCATCAGGTGTATAACACTCACGTCGCTGTCACACTGCACCCAGTTCAAAATTTAACATCTAAAACACTCTCCCTGTCATTATCAACTTCTACTTCGTTGATAGCTGTCCACCCGTAGATTACATCACACACGTTAATTATGAGTTTATTGTAATAACACCATAATAAAATCTTTAGTTCTAATTTTAAACCTTTAAATTCTTGTCCAAATTTTAAAATTTTAAAATTGTTAGGGTTATTCGCCCTGTGTTTGAAGTGCTGCAGCGGCTAGTTCTTGTTTTCACGTAGACACGTAGTAAAGAATAGCAGCGGCACGCACACAGAAAGACTACACAAGATAACACCTATACAGTGTGAAAACAAGAACTAGCCGCTGCAGCACTTCAAACACAGGGCGAATAACCCTAACAATTTTAAAATTTTAAAATTTTAAAATTTGGACAAGAATTTAAAGGTTTAAAATTAGAACTAAAGATTTTATTATGGTGCTATTACAATAAACTCATAATTAACGTGTGTGAAGTAATCTACGGGTGGACAGCTATCAACGAAATAGAAGTTGATAATGACAGGGAGAGTGTTTTAGATGTTAAATTTTGAACTGGGTGCAGTGTGACAGCGACGTGAGTGTTATACACCTGATGATGGACGTCTGAGGCCGAAACATGTAGTGTAGGGAGCAAGATCAAAGACACAAAATATATTGTTTGCACTTGAGACGGAGTTTATATCATTTATCATATGGAGTGCAACAGGATGCTTAAATATAATATTGTAAACATTCTACATAGTTGGTACAGAGCCATGAAAACAGTACATGGTATTTACAAGCGGATATGCGACATACAACTGTAAAAATCAATAAAATTCTTTCATGTCAACTGTAGAAAACGTTACGAATGCTGTAATTACATTCTTGTCTTAAAAATTTAAAATGGCTCTTTTAATTTATTTAATTGCTTTCAGCAATTTACAGGCTCTTCAGTAATATTGTACTAAAACTTTATGTCAAGTAATACCTTAGTAATGCTGGATTGCGTCTTTAATTTCGTCACTATTTGCCGAATCGTATAAGGCAGAATATCTATCATTTATTAAAATAGATGGACTTCACAGGATTCTGTCATTTCATATATGTATAATATTTATAATTGAATGTGGGCAGTTCGCACATAAGTTGATTTGTCTCATTCTGGTCCGTCACACTATTAATTACAAAGTAGATAACTTTCAGTCCAGTATGACGTACAGGTTTACAACACTTCAGTCTTTATTCGCCTTACATGTTTCAATTCAAATAATCATCTTCAGAGGCGCACCACTACGAGCAGGAAACACTGTCACATAAGACGATTTAACATTATGCACTAAGGTTATGAATAGTGCTCACTATGTCACAGTTTGCCCTATGCAGCCACGTTGACGTGTAGATTTACGTATGATGTTTCGTTTAAGCGTATTTGCTGGGTATTCGATTGGGGTTTCCCACTGCACGCAATGTGATGTTCACTTTTCCATAGTATTTAAAATTGTATTAAAAATCTTTTGTATGTAAAAAATTAGTTATTTTGTTAAAAATCGTGAACCAGCATTGGGTCATGTTGTTTTTTCCTCCGGATGGTAGAAGATGTCGATTATTTCTCTTGGTTGTATGTTCTTATTGTTAGTTGTGTAGTTTACGTGCGTGCTGTGTCGTATGTAACGCACGTAAACTACACAACTAACAATAAGAACATACAACCAAGAGAAATAATCGACATCTTATACCATCCGGAGGAAAAAACAACTTGACCCAATGCTGGTTCACGATTTTTAACAAAATAACTATTTTATTACATACAAAAGATTTTAATACAATTTTAAATACATAGGGAAGCTATTTTATGGAAAAGTGAACATCACATTGCGTGCAGTGGGAAACCCCAATCGAATACCCAGCAAATACGCTTAAACGAAATATCACACGTAAATCTACACGTCAACGTGGCTGCATAGGGCAAACTGTGATATAATGAGCACTATTCATAACCTTAGTGCATAATGTTAAAACATCTTATGTGACAGTGTTTCCTGCTCGTAGTGGTGCGCCTCTGAAGATGATTCTTTTGAATCGAAACATGTAAGGCGAATAAAGACTGAAGTGTTGTAAACCTGTATGTCATACTGGACTGAAAGTTATCTACTTTGTTCCCACATAATATATAATGATGAGAGATTTATTTCGCCTAAATGAAAGACTTGCTCTTCAGAAATCTCAGATAAATGGTGATGCGCACTTCTAGATTAATTTTTAGTTTTGTATCTGTCATTAATAGGACCGCTCCATAGCTCAAGCGGTTAGTCACTGGCTTCCCACCGCGGCGGCCCGATTTCGATCCCGGGACTGGTAAAGTGGGATTTGTGGTGGGCAAAGTGGCGCTGGGGCAGGTTTTCTCCGAGTACTTCGGTTTCCCCTGCCAATCTTCATTCCACCAATTGCTCCACAGTCACCCTCACCTATCATCTGAGGCTGGTACAATAGGCCAGAAGTAGTCCCAGTGCAAGGGACTTAGTCCCACCCCACTAGGAATAAAAAAAAATTGTCATTAGTTGTTGAAAAAATATGTTTAATATTCTGTCACTATGCTAACTGAGGCTACTGAACTTCGACTGCTTACAGATTAAAGCTTTGCTTTGTCCATTACAGTACTATTATATAATTTTGCGAAATCTTAATGCCTGTTAACATTACGCTTATTATATTTTACACCGCTGAACTGGAATTTAAGAAGGCCTGAACACCGGGAATTACTGCGAGCATTAGAAAAAGGAGAAGCTTTAATAGGCTGCTTTGATTTTTGAGTAATTCGTAAGGCGAAAACTGCTTTATTCTCCATTATAATTATCTGTTCCTTATTTCTGATGGAATGTAATTTGTTATACTAAAATTTATACGTAAACTACAATTTGTCAGCATAAAATCTACAGCCACCCTCCGGAATTGAAACGTACTAGCATTCCAGTGGCAGCATTCGTGAGGCATAAGACGCGCTCTGGTGCGATCTAGTATTACGAATCATTTTGAGGGCATGTCGGGACTGCCATGCGGTCCGTGTACACGTCAGCTTTTCTCACACTATCAGAATTCTGCGAAAAGGAATTCATATGATTACACCGTAGTCAGTTTTTGAGGCAAATGAGCTTATTGAAATGTTTCTAACGAAACTTCTTGGTGATCGCCGTGCTAACAGAATGAGAAGTGTGCACTTACTGCATTCCGGGTGAATATTTTAGCACTGTCGAATTCCCTAAGTTCAGATTAGTAATTACTTCCTTCGGAAAGGATGAACTGGAAGCGCAATATTCTTTGTTCCGTGGGTAAGCTGAATGCCGTTTCGATCTGGATTTTTCAGCTCGTTTTTATTTCTAACGTCGAGTCGATCAAAACAATCGCAATATGGCGGATGTATACAGTGCATTTCTATCAATTTCTTACAAAAATTGTATCCAATATCCTTCAAAAATCATTATTGAACACACTACTTAATTTTTTACTGCTAGTGGGGTGGGACTAAGTCCCTTGTACTGCGGCCACTTCTGGCCTACTCTACCAGCCCCAGATGGTAGGTGAGGGTGATTGTGGAGCAATTGGTGGAATGAAGATTGGCAGGGGAAATCGAAGTACTCGGAGAAAACCTGCCCCAGCGCCACTTTGTCCACCACAAATCCCACTTGATCAGACCCGGGATCGAACCCAGGCCGCCGCCGTGGGAAGCCAACAACTAACCGCTTCAGCTATGGCGCGGCCCTTTGAACACACTAAGGATTCTCAGTCGGTTAAGCCTTTACTGCCGTTGCTTGGTAGTAGCTTTAAAGGCAGACGTTCCCATTCCTCTGGGATCCCAAACTGTTCCCAGTTTCAGCTATCATTTTCTCACAGCAACAGCTCACAACAACTGAACCCAGCAGTTATCAGACTAACTGTAACACTGTAACACCTAAATTGTCTTGCTTATAAAATCCCGTCCATCTGTTGCTGTTTACGGGCCGCTGCCTAGTAACGACCTTCGTATAGTTACTTATTTAGTCGTTGCCTGGCAAGAGGTTTACATGTCACAGTGTTCTACAGTATTCTCCTACAGTATGGAGTACCCAAGAAACTAGTTAGGTTGATTAAAATATGTTTAATGAACCGTATTGTGAGGTTCGTATAAGTCGACGTTTGTCTGCTTCGCATCCAAAATTATCTGAAACATGAGATTCTTTAACGACATTGCTTTTCAACTTTGCATTAGAATATGTCATTGGGAAGGTCCAGGAAAACAAGGTGGGACTGAAACTAAACGGGACACATTAGTTACTGGTCTACGCTGCTGCTGATGTAAATCTATTGGGATATAATACAGTAGATAACTTAACGAAAAGCACTGAAATTGTAACTGATGCTAGAAGGGTGGTTGGTCTAGAGGTAAACGCAGATAAATGTAGGTATATGATTCTGTCTTGTCACCAGGGCAAATTATGATATATTGAAAGCTAGCAGATCATTTGAAAATGTGACGCAGTTCAAATACTTTGGAAGGGCAGTACTTACTTGTTCATGGAGCTGAGCCCTTCTGGAAGAGCTGCCAATTCTGCAGCTACTCAAGAATTTCCTAGCATTTTATGGACTCCGAAGGTTCGACACCGTGCTCATAAGAGCTCTCCACTTGTCCCTATCCTGAGCCAGATCAATCTAATCAATACGATCCAATCCTATCTGTCTAAGACTCATTTTAATATTGTCCACTCACCTAAGCCTTGGTCTTCCCAGTGGTCTCCTTCCTTCTGGCTTTCCCACCAATATCCTATAGGCATTTCTGGTCTCCCCCATTCGTGCTATATACCCTGCCCACCTCATCCTCCTTGACTTGATCATTCTAATTATTCTTGGTGAAGAGTACAAGTTATGAAGCTCCTCATTATGCAGTTTTCTCCAACCTCCCGTCACTTCATCTCTTTTCGGTCCAAATATTCTCCTCAACACCCTGTTCTCAAACACCCTCAGTCTGTGTTCCTCCCTTAACGTCAGAAACCAAGTTTCACACCCATACAGAACGACAGGCGGGAACGGCAGTAACAAATCAAACTTTGATTCTAGAACAAATTAAGGGGGGGGGTGTGAATTCGTATAGTACTTGATGGCATTCAGTCCAGAAACTTTTGTCTTCACGTCTGCTGCCTAAACACGTAAAAATTAGAACATGCAGGACTGTAATCTTTCCTGAGGTTCTGTATGAGTGTGAAACTTGGTCTCTGATATTAAGGGAGGAACATCGACTGATGCTGAGGAGAATATTTGGAGAAATGAAGCGAAGAAAACTGCATAATGGGAAGCGTGTAGCACGATTGGGGGAGACGAGAAATGCATATAGGATGATGGCGTGAAAGCCAGGCAGAATGAGAGCACTGGGAGAACAAAATTTAATTTGGTGGGGAATATTAAAATGGATCTTAGATAGGAGAGGGTCGCATGGATTGGATTGATCTGGTTGAGCATAGAGATCAGTGGTGGGCTCTTGTTAATACGGTAATGAACCTTCGTGTTCCATACAAGTTTGGGAAATTCTTGAGTAGCTGCACAACTGGCGTCTTCTCAGGGAGGAACCAGATTCATGGAGTTAGTTAGTTATTTAGTTACTGCACGTCGCCGAATGATATATAAATTTGTGTAATGGCAGATCATTTAGAGACAGAACATATCGTCGTGTGTAAGGGTGACTTATAAAATCGTTTCTGGATTGGATGATTGGATTTATTACACCTTATACATTCATACAATTCAGAACTACAGGAAATACAGAGCTATCACTATCATACACACTTTCCAGTTCAGTTTTAGAGACGCACTAGGGTACTCAGTCTCATCTAGTCGCATCCTGGCAACGGATTTATAACCGTCTCTATGTAACTTCAAGTCACACACGTCTTATTTGCACCACATAACCCTTCTCTTGTCAATTCTCCTCAATCGCCTTCGACTGCCAATTCCAGAACTCGACCCGATTGTCTTCTCAACTACTGCCCTATACTCCCCAAGCAAAAGTCAAAAGTTATTTTATGACTGGCAATTTACAGTCAACCAGTTCGTCTTGGCATCAGTCCTCTCGAGATTCACTACCAGAGATTTTTAAACTAAGCCCTTGCTGTAATAGTCCTTATGTAAAGTCCTCTCTAACGAGAATGTAGGTTTGTCTCTTATGAATATGCTTAGCCTTTTGCCAAGGACAACTATCTCACTTATAACATGTTATTGAAAATTCTTCCTTCTGCACTACACACAAGCCCTCTGTCAGTACACTCTTTGCAGAGCAGATCATGCCTAACTTACGTATCTTATGCTATAACGGCAGCTTAGTCATATGAAAGTTCGTAAGCTTGACCACCGCCAAGTTTAAGCCTCTTATATTTTCTGTGTCTGACTTCACCTTGCCCTGTACCGCGAACTTGTTCATTCTCATGATTTTGTTGACTTCTGCTTGTCGCCTGCACAGTTTTGTTATATAATTATATACATGCGGAAAGCTGAAAGCTGTTTGCAAATCGCGAAACGGTGTGCGCATTGGAAAATTTCCAGTGGTGCGCAGAACCATTTTTTGCGTTCAATACAATTTTAAGAGGTAGATGTCTGCCGCTAATTCCCAGGCGGGACAAGAGCAAGTCATTACTGATGTGATCAGTGCCTTATGGAGGGTTAGTTTAATGTTGGCGCTTAAACCCCCTCTTTTGAACAGTGACTAGATTGTAATAAATATTGTGAATGCCTTTACTTCAATCATTTCTGTGTGCAGTCTCCATGTAATCCTCTCATCGAAGATTACACCCAGATGTTTTACATGACTAATCAATGAAAGATTAGCCTCAGGCGGCCTAAGTCTATGAGAAAAGTAGATTGCCTGAGTTTTATGGCCATTGAATTTTATGATCCAGTGCTCACACCACGTCTCATTTCTATACAGGGTATACACAAAAGAATTTTGCGGTTTCAAAAGTTAATAAAAATTTTATTTCTCACCTTACACAGGCACAACATTCACTGTCAGATGCGGCAACTGTCGAAGTTTCTCATGTGCTGATTAGAAACCTCCAATGTGTGCACCCTGGGTCACACGGCACACATCCACACGGTAATCAAACTCATCCCAGACCCGGTGTAGCATGTCCACTGTAATGACCTGCAGTGCATGCGTCATCCGTTCACGAAGTTCATGGATGGATGTGGACAGTGGCGGTACATAAACGCTGTCTTTAACGAGCCCCCAAAGAAAGAAATCGCACCGTGTAGATCTGGCGAACGGGGTGGCCAAGGGAGAAGGTTATCTTCTCAATTTGCAGCAGAGTTTGATTACCGTGTGGATGTGTGGTCGTGTGACCCAGGGTGCACACATTGGAGGTTTGTAATTAACGCATGAGAAACTTGGACAGTTGCCGCCTCTGACGGTGTGCGTTGTGACCGCGTAAGTGAAGAAATAAAATTGTTATTAACTTTTGAAACTGCATAATTCTTTTGTGTATACTCTGTATAGACTGTGCAGTGTGGGGGAGAGAACACAACCTTGTGGCAGCCCTGCTTGTACTAATATCCCTTGGCGTAGATATTTCACCTTCGACTGAAACTCTTAATTTTCTCTGAGGAAGGAAAGAGCTAATAAACTTGATTAGACTGATCGAAAAATTTAATGTAGAAAATTTATACAGCAAATCAGTGTGCCATGTTGCATCAAAGGCTTTTTTCAATATCCAAGAATACAGCAGCTGTAGACATGTTATTGTTGAAATTTAAGGTTACTTGGTCCGTAAGCCTCATACATTGAAGTGTCGTGCCATGACGGGCACGGAAATCAAACTGGCTTGCATTAATCAGGCCTCTTTCTTCAATGCGCCTTTCGGACTATTTTCAGAATAACTTTTTTCTAACAGCTTGCCTTTTGCAGACAAGAGGCTAATCGGGCATATATGTTGAGGAAATTTTGGGTTCTTAACGGGTTTTAGTAACGTTATAAATTTTGATTCGTTCCAAGGCTTTGGAAAATGGGACAGCCGAAGGCAGTGATTAAATAAATGTGTCAGATATACCAGTGGTCTCATTGGAAGATGTCTAAAGGATTTGTTTGGAATACCATCAAGTCCACAACACTTTCGAAATTTTAATAAATTTGTTAATTTATGTATGTCACATGGTCTGACCTTCCCCAACGGGGCGCCGTCTACAGACGAGAGCCCAACTTGGACTCTAGTTTCAACCTGTCGCTCATGGTTTTCGTCACACAGGTCATGAGATGTGCGCTGTTTTTCTAAACAGTCCGCAATGACATTGACTTTCTCGTTCGGGTGATATGTTATTCCAAAAGGGCCGTGAATAGCGGTTGGTGCCTTTGGTCCATCCCGTTTTCTAAGGGATTTCGCAATAGGCCACAGAGCTTGAGGTGCGAACTCTTAATCACATGTAGCTGCAAAACGGATCAAGAAAAAACTCTGATAGTTCTGCGTAGACTATGGCTTAGGTGGTACAGACACATGGCATTCACAATGGGCCTGGTACTTGTAGTGGGCTTTACTTTCATAAACTATGTCCTCACTTGCGACTTTACCGTCACGTTGTTACGTTCTGAATAATTGGTTCAAGTCATATTTATTAATGTTCTGGGAGGCTATTTCGGAGCCCTGATTCACTGAACTTAAGCAACTTCATAAAACAACGACAGTTTCCTAGTAGATCAAAGGGGTGTTTTATTGATCCAAAGAAACGAAAGACACAGAATCGTCTTTCTGCAAGACGCTTCAATACAGACGCGGGTGTTGAACCTAAAGCGTTTCGTCAGATGTTGGGACTATTCGCAGACGTCTACAGAAAGGTGTGGACCGTCTCACTTCATATTGGGACAAATTGCTTAATACGCAAGATGTACATGAGTAAGAATACGTCTCGATTGCAGTGTAATTTTGCAACAGTAAAATCAAAGCTCTTCACACAGCAAACTGTTGTCTTAACTTTCAGACCTCTCTAGTATTCGAACAGGACGAAAGTACGGCTCCAAAACGCTGAATTTGAAGCTTAGATAGCCCGTCGTATTCTGATAAGTGGAGAGGCGAGAAACAGCTCTTTCATACTTCGTAAGATATTTAAGTGAAAAAAAAAAGTTGTATCATATAGGACCTTTCCAAAAAAATAGGCTGAAAATGAAGAGATGGTATGTTATCCCTGTAACAGGCCCTGAATACCCATAGGGATGTGAGAGGTCGAGGCTCCCACATCGTCTAGATCAGGGGTCTCCAAACTTTTCGAACCGCGGGCCACATTAGGTAATTCAGCACTTTCAACGGGCCGGATAAAATGAGAAATTAATAACTCTAGGTATATGAGTTTTATTGAAAGCGCAGAATTTCATAAACTAAATACAAAGTACATGAGAATAATTGTCGTATATTAATGACAACAGACAGTAGTAGCAAATGGTCATAGTTTAATCACAAATTATAATAAAACAATTAATGTGAATGATGGAACTCTTTTTGCATTCTTAAAATCTGATTAAATTTAGGTTCAAATTTTGAAGCGCTAATCACAAGTAGAGACTTTAAATGTTCGTCGGATAAATTTGCCCTGTATTTCGACTTGATGTACTTCATCTGGGAAAAAAGTTTGTTCACACAGATATGTCGTCCCAAAAATGGAGATAAATTTACGAGCAAATTTCTTTAAATTTGGAAATTGCTCAGAGTTCAGAAATTTATAAAATTCGATCAAATTTCCTTCCTTGTATTTGTCTTTAATATGATAATTTTCCTGAAGTTCAATAATTTCCATTTGAATTTGACTTGGGACATCTGCAGCATCACAGTCAAACGGATTTTGAAACAATCTAATTTCCTGAGCACTGGAATCCAAATCAGCAAATCGCTTCCGAAATTGTTCTTTCAAATCTGGAATGACTAAATTTGCAAACGAGGAAGGAAATTCAGCTTCACCCTTTTTATGCAACTTTGCACGGTATAGCATATGAACAAAGTTACAATTTTTCAATTGGCTTTCCAGAAGTATCAACTTTGCTCTGAATGCCTTGATAAGTGCAAATAAATCACAGACTAAGTTATTTTCGGCCGATCACGGTAGCCGAGCGGTCTAAGGCATGCACTGTCTTCGCTCGCTCGGAAGCCGGGATCGTGGGTTCGAATCCCACTCAGGGCATGGATGTTTGTGTGCGTTTTTCTGTATTTGTCTACAGGTAGAGGCCTTGCGATGAGCTGATCACTCGCCCAAGGAGTCCTACCGTGTGTGTAAGATCTAGAATACCGAAGTGAACGGAGTTCATGGAGGTAGGCCTAGGCCCACTGGGGCTGTAGTGCCAAGGAAAAAAAAAGTTATTTTCACCCTGCAACTTTAAATTCAAATGCTTCATACGGTTCACCAGATCAGCAAAAAACGCTCATTTCCAAAGCCACTCGGTATCTGATAAAAGTGTTTCGTGATGGTTTTTCTCGGTAAGAAATATATCAATTTCATTCCTGAGCTGAAAGAAGGGCGAAAGAACCTTTCCACAGCTAAGCCATCGAACTGCAGTATAATATGTCAGGTCAATAAGCTCGGAATCATATTGATTAGTACTCATTGGAAAATTAGTTCAATTGGCGCATTTCTGCAGAATTCTTTCGCGGGCCGGATAAAATCACATCGCGGGTCGCATGTGGCCCGCGGGCCGTAGTTTGGAGACCCTTGGTCTAGATAATGGACTCACAGAAGGCGGTGAGGTTGTCAGCCTTATGCGTCCGCAGCCCTTTAACCCCTCCCCCCGAATATTCCTGGTACTCATTTCTGTTAGAGGCTGAGTCGACAACAGGACCATATTGAGGCTGGAAGGATTAGGTAAATTGAAAAAATCAATGACTCCATTGGGAACCGAACCCACGACCTTCCGGCTTGTAGCATAGGGCCTCAACAGACAGTCAAAAACAATTCTGAGAAAATGGAGAATGCTAATAATTAAACTATATTTCTAGTAAATTATCCCAAGATAAAAAGATAAAAATAAAATCCGTTAAGGTTCTGAGAATATAGGAGTGTCAGCGATGGTTCACAAAAGTCTTAGGAAATAATTATATGATGGATTCAATGTTGAAAATAAATTTTACTTAAAATGCACACTAGTTCTTTTTCGATGTGTAGCTCATAATTGTTTCGTTTTGAGAAATATTTCTTCAAAAAGCAAACTGAATTTTACATTTTACAGCTCACTGTAGACGAAGATTGAGCTTAAAGATGTTTTAGTTCATACCCTCAGAATATGTTGGGGGATTTGCGACAATTTGCAGATCTCCATTATTCTCTGATAGGCAGGGATGGGAAGTCATAAATAAATAAAAGTGAAGTGGTGCTTGTGCTTAACTAATTAAACACTACGCCGCGAAGACGTGGATGCATAGAAATTTATATTTCTTATTTTTATGTCCGATTCTTTATAGATATTTTTAGGGTGTCGAATTGTTATGAAATCCCCAAACTCCTTAACGTAATTACAGAACTACACTGATGATCTGCTTGCACATATATGCCTGTTGGCAATAATAATACAAGTATCACAATTGGAATTACATGAAACCATGTTGGACGTGCTGTATTACGTAACAGATTATGAGAAAAATGTAAAATTATGAACATTTATTCATGAGCTTCAGAGGGGGTCAGTTTGTAACGGACGGACGTGTCGGGCACCATTTGACCCCTCTGTGAATAAGAAAGTAGTTTGTTGAGTTTTTTCAATTTTTTAATTTAGTATAGCATAGGAGTTGTTTGGTAGATCTGTAAGTTATTTATATATTTATATAAATTACTTATGGCATATAAAGTTTCTCAAAATCTGTTTAGTTACCAGAAAGTCCATGCAGGGGCTTGTCTCACGAACCTCAACCTTAGACTATTTTTCCATGGAGTCTCTTCTACTTGGATACAGCTCCCGAAAACTGTCACGTCTTTTCTTCGTAAGACTGTTCTGTTATCCCTTGGGGCAGCAGAGCCTGGCTTCTCGGGTCTTGGTCGTGTGTTTTCGTGTTTACCCTTTTAGTCTGAGCATACTTGTATCTTATATTCTCCCACTACAAGTGTTCGGCTACAAAGAGGCAATGATTAACATTGCAGCGATGTAGTGTTTCTTATTGTGCGAAATTAAGTACGTTATGTGTTTATTTCGAGTTATAAGTCCGCAATGCGAATAGGATTCTAAGATCCCGTGTAAATGCTCAACTGTGGGGAATTAGCGAGAATTGCAAAGGCGGTAGTACAATTTCAGTGAAGGTACTAAATCCTAGTTTATAGCAAGGGCCGAGAAGGCCCGCCCCTTACACATTCATTCACTCAAATCCTAATATACATGGAAAGAAGGAGAAAGAACTGACTTCAACGACATTTTTAGTGATTCACTGCAGCATGGATCTGTCTTACCATCATTTAGCGGGGAGCATAAAATAAAGTCGTGACGAATATATGCGGCAGGACCCGGTCAATTACAAAAGCAGTGTAGTTGGGTAGTTTGTAGGTCCATACGCTTCTCTGAAGAAGCATCTACACCATGAAAGTGTCGATGTGTCCGCTCTTCTGCACGAGCGACGCGTGGGCTTCAGAAGACACAGATAAGGGTAGGCGTATTTCTCTCCGACGCAAGGGGCATTGCATTTCTCACAAAAGGAATAAAGTATCCCGCTGAATACCACAAGAAGGCGCAGCCTGTTTCAATATTACTGTCCACGTACAATGAGCCTGTATTTGTTAAAGGAAAGTGATATTTTACCATATACTAAAAAATAGTCTTTCAAAATGTGAACCTTTAAATTAGAACACAAGCTGTTCTCTTTCTGAATTTTAGACATAGGAAAGGGTCAAATTGTATCGATCAGAGACTCACAAGAAGCTCACAGCTAACTAATTATTTCTAATTCTTGGTCTGTTCTGTTGTGGTCAAGATGGCCGAACTGCTAGAGCTTGCTGTGCTGGGAGTCCATCTTAGTATTTTAAATCGTGTTTGATTTACAGTCTTCTTGTTGCTATATGTAAGGTCTGTCCCCAGTATCCTTCTTAATGGTATGTGAGGTGTTTCCGAGTTGTTTTTTTTTGGGGGGGGGGGTATGAATCCCGTCCCATTAGGTTTCGTGATGGATTGGATATTTCGTGGCTATTGAGCTGTGTGTTATTTAAGTCCCCGTAGAGATTATAATATTAGAATGATCATGTCAAGAAGGATGAGGTGGGCAGGGCATATAGCAGGAAGAGGGAAGAGGAATGTATTTAGGATATTGATGGTAAAGCGAGAAGGAAAGAGACCACATGGAAGACCAAGGCGTAGGTGTGTGAATAATATTTAAATGGATCTCAGAGAGACAGGATGGGTTGGATTGGATTGATCTCGCTCAGGATAGGGACGGTAATGAACCTTTGGGTTCCATAAAATTCTGGGAAATCCTTGAGTAGCTGCAGATTTGGCGGCTCCTCAAGAAGGGCTCAGCTCCATAAGTAAGTGTTGATAGTAATACCGCAGCAACGGTTGACACCGCATAACCTGTTTTAATTCATTTAGCATTTTAAACACTTTTAATATATTTAATAATTTAGTCCTTTTAATTTTTCTAATCACAACTTGTAACTGTTATTGCATTAATTGGAAATTTTAATAATTTAATCTCAACTTAAATATGGATCCATATTTAATGCTTTGACACAGTTCATGGACTTGCGCTGTTGGTCTTCTATTGAATGAGGATGACCTAAAACGAAAGGTCGAAATATGTCACAATAAGAACTGCACAAATAAATAAATGTTGATATGATAATTTCTGTTTTCTCTTACTGAATATTATTGTTATTGTTGTTGTGTTGACTGCCCCATTTGGAGAATACGTTAAGACACACAACGGGATGCGTACTTCGAAAGTTATAAACTATTTTACTGCAAACACACCTGTTAACAGACATAGACAACAGGATAATGTAGTGGTAAAACTCTGCCAGCCTGGTTCGAATTTCGGCTGGGGTATTTCCATAACGGCCAAGGAATTTTATTCTGCCATTCACCATAGTCAATCAGATGATTTTCATCCGTATAAATTACATTACACATTCTTTGTAATGTAACGTTAAGGAGTAACTAACATTCAAAGAAGTGGCCACATCTCTTGGATACACATTCGGCAAGACTAGGATATAAACCCACAGAACATTAGATCTATAACCACGCGGTCTACATACCAACATAAATCTATTATACAAAGAAAGCTACAGTTTCGAGGTATCCAAATATTTCAGACTATTCTCATAATTTTAACACCTGTTATTACAATTTTACTGTTATACGTCGATGGTCAGAACAGATGACGAGAGCAAATATATTTATTTCAAAGCGCATATTTAAAATAATCCAACCACTAATTTATTTTAATATTATAATTACTTCCACATACTAGTCTGGAAAAGTGCAGCGTTTAAAGTCTGTTATATTTTATTCTCACTTATAGTAAAAATTTACTACACTAAAATTTCAAAACCTCGTTTGCGATCTCTTATTAATCATTCGGTAATCCCGCAATTCATGAACAAAACTTTTTACTTGTAAAGTATGTACCAGCTGATGAACGTCAGTACGGACAAACAAGTTGTATTCTTCAAATGCATAACTACTGAAACATTAATCAATTAACTAAGTGTTGTATAGGCAGACATTATACCAATGTTTAACTTAACTGTAAATTTGGCGTGTTTCTGTGTGTGTTATGAGATGATCCTTATATGAACAGATATTCTACAAGTTTTTTATATATTTCTTACAGTTCGAAAGGAGAACGAAGAAATGGTGAATGCAATTAGCAGAGAAGAAGGTAATGAATATAACAACACAGCGAAAGGGGTCACTGTAGGCAGCAGCCCCATGCCGCTAAGCCTCTGATGAGCCACTCAACAAAGCAGTTCCCTGGCCTTGACAGCCAATCCTACTGTCTACCGGCAAAGATACCTTGAAGATTCCTCAACTTCTAACACCTAATCCTTTGTATGGTTCACGCGTCCTTAGCATTTCAAAGTGTGGATGTATCCAGTATTATAAATGTTAACAAAGTGAAATATTTTCGGCAAAATTTCTTTGTTCCCAATAAAACTGTAGTATTTATTTCTTCGAGTTATCTAGCAGAAAGACATCAATATAAATTCAAGATAATTTAAATATCAGGCATTTCATACCAGATCAACAGCTTTTTACAGAAGCATGTAGCAACTGAATACTTTATTGGAATGATGCTTCGTATTATCACAGAACACAGAACTTAAATTTGCGTTGTCTTTCCATGTCACGAATTGCGAAAGTCTACAGTTCATCTGTTTCTATAATTTTTCTGTAAAATTTGTAATGCTAGTCCGTATTTTTGATGGAGGATATGCTGATACTGCGTGTCTTGAGTCGGTTTCAGTAGTACTTCGGAAAATTTGTCATTTGAACCCAATCAATGTCGTGGCCAGTGGAAGGACAACGATGGACTTTCACGATTCCAGGCAGTTGCTGCTGCCATCAGAAAAATGATGTGTTTCTGTTTCCGTTTCCATAATGTCCATCTGACTCATCCTCATGTATGCTTTCTCGTTCTCGAGTGTCAGTGAATGTTTACGTAAACGACCTTGAACAATTTTTTCACCTGCCATTTTCTTGTACCACGTACAGCATCAGAAAACAACAAGAATATTTACGACATCGAATTCCTGTGCAACTCGAGAATCAGGGTGGAGGCCCCAAGAAAGAAAAACACCATCGTGCAATGCACAAGGTGCCAGTGCTACGGACACACCAAATCATATTGCATGAAACCGTACGCCTGCGTCAAATGCGGAGAAGAGCATAATTCCACCAGTTGCAAAAAAAGCCCAAATACCCCACCAAAATGTGCGCTCTGTGGAGGCACCCATCCGGCCAACTACAAAGGATGTAACATATACAAAAACCTACAAAACGCAAGACGCGGAGCTCATTCATCGAGACTCACCGCTGCACACAAACCAAACCCAATCATCAACACGACCGATCTGAACGAATTCCCCTTTCTACCTACCACCCAACAACAAGTGTTAAACAACAGCAACAACAACAACAGCGATAACATCAACTTTGT
>NW_019739962.1:366781-370079 GCF_002891405.2 Cryptotermes secundus
AATATCAGGCATTTCATACCAGATCAACAGCTTTTTACAGAAGCATGTAGCAACTGAATACTTTATTGGAATGATGCTTCGTATTATCACAGAACACAGAACTTAAATTTGCGTTGTCTTTCCATGTCACGAATTGCGAAAGTCTACAGTTCATCTGTTTCTATAATTTTTCTGTAAAATTTGTAATGCTAGTCCGTATTTTTGATGGAGGATATGCTGATACTGCGTGTCTTGAGTCGGTTTCAGTAGTACTTCGGAAAATTTGTCATTTGAACCCAATCAATGTCGTGGCCAGTGGAAGGACAACGATGGACTTTCACGATTCCAGGCAGTTGCTGCTGCCATCAGAAAAATGATGTGTTTCTGTTTCCGTTTCCATAATGTCCATCTGACTCATCCTCATGTATGCTTTCTCGTTCTCGAGTGTCAGTGAATGTTTACGTAAACGACCTTGAACAATTTTTTCACCTGCCATTTTCTTGTACCACGTACAGCATCACAAATTCCTTTGCCTTGACCGACGAAAAAGAAAAGTCACTCTCCAACACTCTTCTTTTATTCGCTAAATTTGCAAACTGTTTGCTATACTTGTAGAGGAACGCAGCTCTATCACATTGAAGCACGATATGTTTTTCGTATTGCTATCAGTTGTCTTGATATGCTGAAAAAGGATCTTATGAAAAAAAATATTCTTGTTACAGGTAACTTGAAGTTACCAACCATACACAAGAAAATGAACTTGCGTGCAAACGCGTACATATGAAGAAACGTACCTTGGCTATTGCCTCAACGGAATACCCTTGCACTGCATCCTGAACCAACTAAGTGTGATTTTCTGAAAATCTGATACAACATATTGTCACGTGTATGAGTGACTATAGACGGGGTTTGGATCGGCAATTGGATTTATTGAACATTTACAGAACGTAACTACAAGGAATTACACCGCTATCGCTAATTCACACTGTACAGTTTACTACAGCACGCATTAAGTGTTTTCAATCTGCGCCATCTTCACCGGTTATAGCCTGGTAACGGCATCAATCGCCGTAGCTTCCCCAGCTTCCATGTTCACATTCTTACTGACCAATGACAGTCGCAGAACTCACTCATTGTTCCAACTAATTATCTCTCAGGCTGGCGGGAATCTCACACCACTCTCCTACTATTCTCATTGCCATCACAAGACACTCTCCTAATCAGAGTCAAAGTCAAAGTCAGAGTCAGAGCTATGTTACTACCGACGGTCAGTCGGCCAATCTCTGTTAGCATAAAGCACGCATCGGGGGTTTAATGCCAGATCTTTATTACTGTATGATAGTTGCAGGTTTGTTGATCCGGGGCGCTCTCTCTGACGAGTCAGCAGTAATAAGTATGCACAATTATGCACAGTATGCACAATTTACATTTTACATGTCACTGAATGTATATACTCGTACAGTATATCCAAGGTCTCTGCCAGTCCAGGCTCCGTACAGCAGATCATGCCATTCGCATTAAATGCTGTGACTTAGATGGGCTTATGAATTCTAGTGGCCATTTTGGTCCACGAGATTTAAGACAATTTTTGTAATCGTCAGTGTTTTAGCCTCCTCTAACATAGCGCCATTAAACTCATACTCTGCTGTACTACCGTCACTACTACTTTCAACATTTTGTCCAGAAGCAAACTGTTTTTATTAGGGGACCAAACTGGCAGACCTGCTGTCTGCTGTTCGTGTTGCGGTAAGGCTGCAGGGACCTTGTGTTCCATTGTGGCGGGACCTGCCACTGCCACCTGATGTGTCTAAGGCTGTTGCTGTTCCTCTGTCCTGCCTCGGAGCGCCGTCGCGAAGGACTGGTGAATTTGGAAGACCCTTCCCATTTTAGTCCTGGGTGTCCTCTGCGACTTCTTTTTCTGCAACAGACTGCCAACCGACAGTTAGAGTATGTTGGGGTGGAAGATGTATTCTCTTTCTTTGGGCACTCCTTGTGCAGGTGACCTCCTCCGCACCACAAGCAGCGGGGAGGTTGCCTGCAGTGTGCCTAGACGTGGCCGAACTGCTGCCATCTATGGCATTGCGTAAGACCATAATGATTTCTATATGCCTCCACCCTGATCGCTATGTAGCAGAGGCTTGGCACTCAAAATTTTCTGGGAATTTTGCCGTCCTCGGCAAGGTTATTAGGAAAAGCGGGAGGTTCATGGTTTTGATCCCTCGGGAGGTGACCGACGGGTGGCTGTGATCTGCTAGTCGTTAATAACATGAACACCGAGGCTCACCAACTCGACAGATTTGTCTTCTGAAAGGGAGTTGTGTGGCAATTGGCGTACTACTGTCTTCATCGGTTTTTCGGTTTTGGCATAGAACGAGTAATAGGAGAGGTTATTGATGTCGAAGTGGGATCTGACGTACTGTAAATCCTCCATGTCTCTCGTGATAACTCTGGTTCCGTTTCTAGTGCTACAGAACTCGAAGTTTTCTTTAACCACACCTTGCAGTTGCTTTCGCAACTGAATCAGGTTAGTCGTAGACGTTACGATCACTGGGGGGTGATAATTCCGAGAAATGAATTTTCTTTGACACGTGCACAGCTCAGACAAGGATTAAAAAAATCAAGCTGAAATTGATACTCTATGTAAGGAACACAGTTTATGCTACCTCCTCAAGTTTTCATTGAATAATCCTTTACATAACAAATTTTGCATTTTTAATCAAAATTTACAAAGCTTCTTTTTCTTTGCATTTTGAAAAATTCAGGACATTACAAATTTTATTACACTTTTAGTAGCTTATTGTGTACAATTCCTATGACCGAGGTTTCATGTGCATACACCAATTGGTTTCCAAGATAGTTTTGCGTATTGTCGCGTATCGGGCGTATATCGCGACAAATAACTTCTCGATGTATTTGATGTAGCGGATTTTATTTCACATCCGCTCTCACAATCACCCAAATTACAATCTGACGATTACTGCTATCTGCAGTATCACAATTAGTACACTCCAAATGCCAGAATACCACTGACTAGTTGCTGGCTAACTCGGCGGTAGCTCCAGGACTCACTGACTGACTCAGTACAACTCTGTACAACTGACTGTGAATAGCCTTCACTGCTCCCTATGTATCCTCGATCGGACAATACGGGAAAACGGCCACGTAATAGGCACCCTTTGCATGTAACGCTAGCGGAGGTAACCGCTGTTACTACTTGGTGACGTCACCGCTGTTGACTTGCGTTGCCTAGCGACCAGGATGCTAGGACTCGGCTAACATCGGCTCGCTTCGGCTTCGCTCGGCGCATCGCGGCTGGCGG
>NW_019739962.1:371900-418583 GCF_002891405.2 Cryptotermes secundus
GGGGGGGGGGCGCGTCATCCATAGCTCAGCACGTCACAGTATATTGGCCGGCACAGTATTTAGGACACAGCAGCGTATGAAGTCCAAGTTTTATTAGAAGGAGCATCAGCTGCCATCATGCCTTTGTTGATCTGGTATGGAATGGCTCACATTTAGGAAAACTATGATGTTCAATCTTGGAATTTTGTTGGTGGACTATGCTCGTTGTTCCCAGCTCTCTTACTCAGATCACTGCAGTATGGAAAGCAATTTGGATAGGAAGCCATAATCATCACTACTGCGCACATCTTGTGTTTTTCTCAATGCAGTGTCACTTGTGAATTATGGTTGAGGTTATTAATAAAAGTATTGTGTTCAGGTAAAACCGATAGCCAAGCAAGGACATTTAACTGGCACTGAAAATGTCTAGTCATATTGGAACGAAAAAGTGAATGCTTGTAATCAATCCAGCATTCAGCAGTCTTCCTCTGAAGTAGAACTGTGTCGTTACAGAATGATGTGACCCAAGAAATTAAAATTGTAGTTTTGGATCTGATGCAGTTACCTTCCCTCTCATAATATAACCTGCTCTGGATCAAGTAGACAATGGTGTCTTTTAGAAACAGTGACCATAATAAGTGAAGGGAGACGAAGAACAACAATACCTATGAAAAAATTTGTGGCTATACGGCTATGAAATTTAATATGTTTAATATGAATTTCTAAGACAATGAATGTAAGTTAAAAAGAAGGACTCCCTAATGTGCATCTTGAATATTGTAATGTTATTTTGATAGCACGAATTTTGAAAATTGAATAGAACTAAAATAACCCCAAGAGTGTTCATTGTTTGTTTTTCCATTCCCTTCTCTGTATATGTATACACATGTTGTTAATATTTTTTTTTTCTATTCTTAAACTCTGGGCATAGAATGGATTCAGATATTAAGTTATAGACGAACTGAGTCAATGCAGCAGAAAGGCGTGGTTAAATATTCAGGAATTGCACACTTATGCAAAAGTTGCTACTAAATACTTTGGTTAAGGAGACAAATGTATATGTTGGGTGAGTGGTAGATGTTTCTTTCTTCTGCTCCATTGATCCATGTAAGTAGAGTTGGTGTGTGAATCTGTGTGAAACACCGTCGTTTAAGAGAGAGGTAATGTGTATGCCTATTCACATTACCATTATCATCCAAATAGATAAGTCTCTCTGTATCAAAATCATTTAAACTTCATAACTGATAAGTGGAAATCTAGTCAGTGAAAGGGCACATCCTTTAAATTTTTTAAACATGGAATAAAGATATGTCTCACTGGATGAAGCCTTTAATTTTTTCAATACTTCTCAACGGCAATGTCAAACACTTTTGGAAATATGCGAAACAAGAAACTTGGAATTGTCTTGATTGCTGAAGAAGGTGATATTAATTTCAGACCACTGTGGCAGAAATACAGAAAGAAGTAAATCAGTACTCAGACATCTTAATTAAGACAGAAATATTTAATACACAGGGTGATTCACGAAGTTCTACCCCGGCTTATGGTAAATATTCCTGGGGTTATTTCCTGCAAAATTTCCTTATAAACTTTTGGTCAATTTTCAATAGTTACGGAGTAACAACGGATTTTCGAAACGCATCATTGTGAATGCAACGCTATGCCCCCCCCCCAACAGCAGAGCGACCATGCGTTCCAGTCAGCTGTGTCAGCAGATAACGCAGACCGGCTGGAATGTTGCACGTAGGTAGGCAGAGCGATCCAGTAGTAAACAGGACGTTGTGTTGGTGACTTTGTGAAGGTAAGATGCCGTACACATTTTCCATTGACGAATACGCCGATATGGTGTTTGTTTTTGGTGTATGTGATGGAAATGCGAGAGCCGCTGCTGCCGAATATCACCGGCGTTATCCTAATTGCAGGATTCCGAATCCTATATCCATTAGCAGTACATTCAACACATTAAGACAAACTGGTTCTCTCCCCAACGTTCGTATACAATACGAACGAAATCCTCAACATGAATTGTGCGAAGCAGTAAACATTCTCGATGCTGTAGAGCGCAGTCCGCGTGCCAGTATAAGACGTGTAGCTCGGCGGTTCGGTGTTTCTCAGTCCATGGCGTGAAGGACTCTTCGTGAGAACGGGCTGCATCCGTATCATTTACAGCAAGTACAACACCTGCAACCAGGAGACCGTGCTCTTCGTCTGCAGTTCTGCAACTGGTTAAATGGAAATCGGCAGTTGTACCGCTTGATAATGTTCTGCGATGAGGCACACTTTACACGGGACAGGGTCAACAACAGTCACAACTTACATGTTTGGGCAGACAATAATCCCCATGCCACAATAGAATAGAATTTTCAACACCGATTCAGTGTCAATGTCTGTTGTGGTGTTCTGTATGATCAGGTAATCGGGCAGTTCATTTTATTGCATTTGGGGCTGGATGAAGGACATTGTGTACCAGGTACAGGTACACGTGAAGCGTTGCTTGAACGTATTCTGGACGCGGCGATGACAATAAGGATCAAACGTGTGGAACTGCGAAATGCTACGAGCGCGGTTCATACGCGTGCGACGCGTTGTGTTGACGTGCAGGGAGAAATTTTTGAAAATCTTATGTAAATCCAGTCGTCTTCTAAAGCACTATAGTTTAAAGGAAACAGATTGATAGAAGGGTGTGATATGCAACCACTTGTATGTTTACAGAATGGGATGCTGAAAATAATGTAATTTTGTAACATAAAATCGATGAAAAATGTTGCACAATGCAAAATTAAGAAATTGAAAAAAAATGGTTTTAGAATGCTTCTTTCCTAAAACATTAACGATTTAAAAAGTGTTTGCTTTGTATTTCTAATTTGTTTTGACTGAAATTAGAAGGAAAAAAGATTTTTCGCCAGTTTTCAAATTACTGTATCTCTTTAATTATTTATCAGTTGGATACCATTAGTATATTAAAAATTTTTGTTCCAAATTAACTCAGGAATGCCCTCCCTAAGTGGGGGCAAAACTTCGTGAATCACCCTGTATTATCACGTGTAGGACTGACTAGTCAAGCGGATTTCGATTAGCGAATCAATTTATTGACCACTTACAGGTCGTAACTACAATTAATTACACTTTAACGATTACTGTAATTATAACATATGAGTAACATCTTCAACGTCTGCTTACACTAGTCGTTGTTAGGTAACGTATCTAACGATGCTTATTCCTCTGCAAAGTATTGCCTATCCGTTCCCTGGCAGCGCATTCTGACACAGGAACTATAACTGTCACACTCCAGATATCACTGCACTAGAGCACACGTTAAGTCTTCACAGGCCGACTCCTAATTCTTCTTCGACTACGAAGTTCCCTTAGCTATCTCCTACCGAGAACTGGACTTTTAGTCAGAGTTTCTCTACGACTGGCGGTTTTACTGCCAATCAGTTCGCCTTTGCATCAGCCCCTTGAGGCCCACGACCAGAGATCTTTTTTCCAACTGAACTCTTGCGGTAATAGTCCTTATGTAGCGCCGGTTGTCTTCAAGATAACTCATCTGCACGGACAACACGGAAAACACCGTCTTCTATTGTTAAGGATGCATATTTACAGCTTCGTTGCCTAGCAATAGACGTCCTACTGTTCCGCGCGTTTGCTTCTGCGGGAACGTGTTTACCAATCCGTTGCCTAGAAATGGGTGTACATGTGACAATATCTTAATTACCCTTTAGAAGCACTGATTTCATAATATGTCGACTGTGTCCAGGATATAAAGTGTGGAAGAGTGGAAATTCGTCTTCGTTTTCCGCATATGCAAGTCAATCTTCCACGCTGAACACATTAATTTTGTGTATGTGCAGAGTGTCTTCGACAGCCTCTGTGGTCTAGTGGCCAGAGTTCCTGGCTACAGATCCAGAGATCCGGGTTCGATCCCCGGCCCTACCAAATTTTCTGAGAAGTAGTGGGTCTGGAACGGTGTCCACTAAGCCTTGTGAGGATAATTGACGGACTATTTCAAGGAAATAGCGACTCCGGTCTAGAAAACCGAAATCAACGGCCATGGGGATTCGTTGCTCTGACCGTGTGACACCCTCTATCCGCTAAATTTGGCACTAACTTCGCCGACAGGCGGCGGTCGCTCGGTCGGTATAGTTTGCTTGCGGACTGAAACCACGGAGTTTTTTTTCGAGTGTCTTCTTGGTACAGCAATGGGCACACATCTTTGATGTCTTAAGAGAAATATATGCTGTTCTATGCATAATCTGGATTGAAGTCTTAAAGTCATGAACAAAATCCTAGTCAGCTTTCGGAATTTATGTTTCTTTCACTGAGCGGTATTCCTGCAAGCAATGATTTTAAAAATAAGTGCAACCCCACCTGTGTGTTTTGCGCATACTAATCTCTTAGGCACTACAACAGTTTACTGACAGAGAAAAAATATGTTCTCTTTCCTGGCCAAATAAATTTCGAAACCAACTTACGTGATGGTCTTCGAACTAGGAGCACGGCTAAGAACGAATTATGGTATAAATTCGTCATAATGGCTCATAGTGACAAAGGTAATACGCACCGGAGACGTCTGGCTGCACGGGGTCTGTGAACTACAGACTCGCTAAACAGCTAAATCTCCTTGTCTTTCCTAGTCACTACCTCGAAAATTTCAGCCCTCTTGCGTCTGGTGTGACTTTTTATTAGAAAAGGATGTCGGTTGCTCTTGCCACACTCCTACCACTACACCAGTACAATTTCAGTAGAGTCTTCCCCTGTATGCATCCTCGACAGACTATCCGCTACCATATTCTCTGTCCTTGCACGTGCATACCTCTGCATTTAAATTGAAACAAGGCAATAAAACCCCGTCGCGCTATCCTAAAAGTTACAGTTTGCATGACTGAATAACCTTGATGTACACCAATTATCAGTCTGGACGGCGAATTAATTCCAGATATGTTCCAAAGCACTTGCGCTCAAATACAATGGCCAGACATTCCAAAGAACTTTTTAATTGCTAGTGGGGTGGGATTAAGTTCCTTGTACTGCGGTCACTTCTGGCCTATTGTACCAGCCCCAGATGATAGGTGAGGGTGATTGTGGAGCAATTGGTGGAATGAAGATTGGCAGGGGAAACCGAAATACTCGGAGAAAACCTGCCCCAGCGCCACTTTGTCCACCACAAATCCCACTTGACCAGACCCGGGATCGAACCCGGGCCACCGCTTGCGCTATGGCGCGGCCTTTCGAAAGAACTTACTGCGAACAAAAATTCGGAGTCAGATAACATTCTTATCGCTTAAGATATCAGAGTTAATTCCCCCCACCACCATTTATATTCAGAACATGGCTCCTGCCATAATGAAGGTTATACATAAAATGTCCTTCCCAATCACACGTAAAACGTTTTTGCTTTTGTCTGAACTCCTCGAACTATGACTCCTTACTTCCTCTCCATACCTACACTGGTTCCAGTTCTTCTGACAATTGCTTTTGCTCCTGTCGCTACTAGACCACTTGGTCCACTAACCACCTCTTGGCTACTACGGAGTTCCTCTCATTCTCCGCTATATGAAGATCTTTGAATGATATCAGCCTGGAGGCAAAACATCAGGACAGCCATATAATGGGGTTATATTCATAGAATCAATTCTGTCATTATGGCTTCACTAATGTCGCTTTTAAAAATTGTGTCAACATCAGTATTACTTGATATCCTACAAACTTTCATTCAGAGACTAGAATCACCTCCCTATGTATGTCTACCTTGAACCCTGACGAACAAATTTCGCCACTATTACACAACATACAAGAGACAATGGCAACTCCCTAAGTGTGTAAGATAGGCCTCTAGTCTGACTGAAGTCCGTCTTTCTAAGAAGAACTAGAATATGTATTCGATAAATTCCCTAAATACTATAGGAAAATTTTGTTAGGAGATTTCAATAACAAAATATGTAGGAAAGCCATTTTCATACCAACAGCTGGGACTGAGAGTTTGCACGAAAATTGTAATGACAATGGAGTTAGAGTAGTATATTTTGCCATATCCAAAAATTGCAATGTCAAAAGTACCTTGTTCCCACACATTAATATTAATAAATTTACTTAGAAATCTCCTGCTGGAGAGACTCACAACCAAATGGTCAATATTTTGATAGATATTAGATGGCATTAAAGTGTACTTGATGTCCAGCAGTTCGGAGCAGCAGATTGTGATACTGACCACTATCTGGTGGTGCCAAAAGTTAGAGAGAGATTAGTAGTGAGTAGACAAACAACGCACAGCGTTCATATGGAGAGGTTCAGTCTCAAGAAATTAAACAAGATAGAGGGTAAGGGGCACTAATGTGGAATAAGAGGAATGCATATTGGATATTGGCAGGAAAGCAAGAAGGAAAGAGACCACTGGGAAGACCAAGGCATAGGTGGATGGACAATATTAAAGCAGATCATAGAGAAATAGGATGGGATGGTATGGACTGGATTGGTCTGGCTCAGGATAGAGACCAGTAGCAGGCTCTTGTGAACATGGTAATAAACCTTTGGGTTCCATAAAATGGTGGGAAATTCTTGAGTAGCTGCAGATTTGGCTTCTTCTCAAGAAGGGCTCATCTCCATAAGTAAGTAAGAGGGTAAGCAGCAGTATCATGTTGAAGCCTCAAATAGACACTGAGGTACATGTTAATAAAGCTTGGGAAACTATTAGAGAGAATATCAAACTTTCTACCAAAGAGGGTCTAGATTATTATGAACTGAAGAAACATAAGCCTCGGTTCCATGAAGGATGCTCAGAATTATTAGACCAAAGAAAACAAGCCAAACTCCAGTAGTTACAGGATCCAAGTGAAATAAATGAGGATAATGTGAACAGTATAAAATGGAAAACCAACAGGCATTTCAGGAGTAAAAAGAGGGAATATCTGAAAGACAAAATTGATGAGCTTGCAACAAACAGTAAGAACAAGGACATTAGTGACCTGTATAGAGGAATAAATGACCTTAAGATGGGTTACACAACCTAGAAGTAACTTAGTGAAGGATGAGAATGGTGATCTGTGTGCAGATTCCCACAACTTTTGAATAGGTGGAAGAACGACTTCTCTCAGTTATTGAATGTACACAGGGTCAATGCTGATATGCAGAGAGAAATCCATACAGCTGAGCCATTAGTATCTCATCCTAGCCCTTTTGAGGTTCAAATTGCTATTGCACAATTGAAAATGTATAATTCGCCAGATAATGATCAAATTCGGGCAGAACCTATTCAAGCAAGAGTTAAAATTTAATGTTTAGAGATCCATAAATTAATTTCTTCTATTTGGCATAATGAAAAATTGTCTGATCAGTGGAAGGAGTCTATCATTATAAGAGTTCACAAGAAGGATGATAAAACTGACTGTGATAATTATCGGGGGATATCACTGCTATCAACTTCTTACAAAATTGTATCCAATATTCTTCTCTCAAGGTTAAGTCCATACATAGATGAAATAATTGGCGATCATCAGTGTGGGTTTCAACGTAACGGATAAACTACAGATCAGATCTTTTGCATTCATCAGATATTTGAGAGAAAATGGGAGTACACTGAAAATACATCAGTTATTCATAGACTTCAAGAAAGCCTGTGATTCAGTTAGGAGGGAAGTATTGTACAATAGTCTGACAGAGTTTGGTATACCCATGAAACTAGTTAGGCTGATTAAAATGTGTTTAGATGAAACATATAGTAAAGTCCATATAGGTAAACATTTGTCTGATAAGTTTCCCATCCATAATGGTCTAAAATAAGGAGGTGCTTTATTGCCAATCCTTTTCAACTTTGCTTTAGAATATGCCATTAGGAAGGTCTAGGAAAACCAGGTGGGACTGAAATTAAACACGACACATCAGCTGTTGGTCTATGCCGATGATGTGACTCTACTGGGTGATAATATAGATACCATAAAAAACACACAAATTTTAATTGTCGCAAGTAGGAAGTTGGTCTAGAATTAAACACAGAGAGAACTAAGTATATGTAGCTGTCTCATCATCAAACTTCAGGGGTAACAGATGTTTTGAAAATGTGGCACAGTTCAGATTCTGGGAACGATTATAACAGATTGAAACCTGATTCAGGAGGAAATTAAGAGGAGATTGAACTGGAGTAATGTTTGCCACCATTCAGTCCAGAACCTTATGTCTTCTCATCTGATGTCTGGAAACATAAAAAATTAGAATATACAAACCTATAATTTTGCCTATGGTTCTGTATGGATGTGAAACTTGGTCTCTGACATTAAGGTAGGAACATGGACTGAGAGTGTTTGAGAACAAGGTCCTGAGGAGAATATTTGGATTGAAGAGAGATGAGGTGATGGGAGAGTGGAGAAAAGTACATAATGAGGAGCTTCATAACTTGTACTCTTCACCACGTGTAATTAAAATGACCAAGTCAAGGAGGATGAGATGGACAGGGGATGTAGCATGAATGGTGAAGAGGATTGCATATATGATATTGGTGGGAAAGCCAGAAGGAAAGAGACCACTAGGAAGACAAAGATGAAGGTGGGTGAACAATATTACAATGAACCTTAGAGAGATAGAATAGGATGTTTTAGACTGGATCGATCTGGCTTAGGTTAGGGACCAGTGGAGGGCTCTTGGGACATGGTAATGAACCTTTGGGTTCCATAAAATGCTGGGAAGTTTTAGAGTAGCTGCACAATTGGTGACTTCTCAAGAAGCGCTCAGCTCCATGAATGAGTGAGAGCGTTCAACCAAGGGACCATTGCCTTCAAGTTTTCTTATTTTTTAGGTTCTTTACACTATTATTCTGGCTATCACTTTATTACTATTGGGCACTTGATTTAACATATATATATATTTTAAACATTCAGCTAATTAATATTCTCACATATTTAGTGACTGGAGACAGGATTTGGCTTAGTAACTGGATTTATTGGATTCTTACAAATCATAATTACAATTAATTAGCTCTACGGCGAACTAACGCATTCTACAATTCACTATCACAAGCACTAAGTCTTCCCACTCTGCTGTGTCTTCAAAGATGACTGCTCACAACAGCTCCCAAAACTGTAGATTCTTTGACATTGTTTTCATGTTCTGACTGGCTTGCAAATCTGTCAGAGATACTCATGGCCGCAAACTCCAGGCTGTTGATTCCTAGCCACCTTTGGTCACCATTGGTTACCACCTGTCTGCCTGCAGAATTACCCACATACTCAAATGGTGACCGCTGACTACAGCCAGAGTCAGAGTCAGAGTTACTTCATGACTGTCGGTTTACCGCCAATCAGTTTGTCTTGATGCCAAGCCCCTGAGGATCACAATCAGAGTTTTTTTTTTCAACTGAACCCTTGTGGTCATAGTCCTTTTGTAACACCCTCTCTGACAAAAGGATGGGGTTTGTCTCTTATGAATAGGTTTCACCTTTTTCAATGCCCCTAGGTACACAGTGTCATTGGGTTGACAACTTCCATTATCTCCAGTCTTTTAAAAAAGTACCCATGAAAGAAAATGTTGTATAGGTTTTTGCATCTTTATGCCATATATTTCAGTTATAGAATTAATTAATTGTACTCATATATTGAATAATGGCTACTAACTCTCAGTAATAAAATATGACCGAAAATATTTTTAGCCTACAGGCATATTATTTTCATTAAAGATCTGGTTACAACTTCATATTCACATGATTATATTGTAACGTGTTTAGACACTGAAGACGCCGTAGAGATCGTTAATTGGTTTATTGAGCAATCTACAAATAACGGCTACAATTACTTATCACACAGTTGCGGGGTTTCACACTTTATAACCCTAATCACAATAATCTGTTACCACTGTTGCGGGGTTTCACACTTTATAACCCTATGCGCAAATCAGCTCACTCTGTCTTCAGTAGCCTACCCATTTACAGTATGGGAGCTATGTATCACTGTATCACACACTCCCAATTACACAATCACACACACACCCGGTTCTTTTTTCCGCGACGGCTCCTATACTCCAACGGTGGTCGGCTCACTGGAGAACTGTTGATAACACACTCGGCGACTGTCACATTAAAACTCGGCGGCTGTCACAGTACAACTCGACTCAGTGACTGCCCACGTTACAACTGACTCGTAGCTGCTGTGCAGTATCCTTATATAGCCGCAGTGGTGCCTGTTGCGTTCCACGTCACAGTAGGAAGTTGATTACGGGTACGTAGCGTTGCGCGTTACGTCACCGCAGAGGGGTGGGAGGTGAGCGCTATGTTACCGCCACGCGCCTGTGGCCTGAGTTGCCACGTTTCTGCTGGGTAGGGAGGGGTTCTCCGTTGCGCAACATGTTACACTATGTATAGTTCTACACAAATGAAAAGAATAGCACAGATCTGAGTGGCATGTTTTAAAGTTTATACATATTTTAACAGAGAAATGAACACTATTCTTAACTGTAATATGTTACAAAACCACATCATACTCTTCCAGTTTAATCATAACCAAAATTACCTGTTGACATTTGACCCATGTAGTGAGTGTTTTCCCTGAAATAAACAATCTGTAAACAAAAACATAAGAAATGAAATTATAAGGCAATCAAATACAATACTCTACTTATTTCTGTATAACAAGGAACAAGGGTTGCATATGTGAGCTCATGGAGGAGGTAACAAAAAAGAAAATAGTTTGATTACACTGTGAGGTAATATTATAGAACGAAATTCTTATGTCTCGAACATGATCTCTGATATGTTGATTTCGGTTCCCATTTTATGTTTAAAATAAAACCAGTAGAATATTAATGGTGACGTAATGATCTCTATCACTATCTGATGATGATACACACTCAGAGATCTTTTAGACACAGCATTATCTGTAGGGTTTGTATATTTTAGTCAGTGTATTAGGAAAAATTTTTGGTTTTATTAGGTTAGTTCAATATAGCATAGTTAGAACTGTTATGGGTTGGCTATTATTACCAATATTATGCATAGCTTTTCTACATTTTTGGTATTGGTCCTGTAACCTCCATTTTATAAAGCTATTGAAGGCTATATTATATTATATTGTATGTACTGGTGTTATAAAATCTTTCAAGTCCTGCAGAATGGGCAGCCGGGAAAGCTTAGCCAGTATTCAAACTGGCTATGGGCTGGACAACAAAGGTGTCAGAATTTGAGTCCCAGTAGGGTCAAGAATTTTGTTTTCCCTATGTCATCCAGGCCGGATCTGGTGTCCAACCAGCCTCCTATCCAATGGGCACCAGTGGCTCTTTCCCCAGTGGTAAAGCAGCAGGAGCATGAAGCTGACCACTCGCCTTCAGCTAGTGCTGAGATCAAGAAAATGTGGATCTATACATCCACTTCCCCATATGTCTTCATGACATAGTGCTTAATTAGTTCAGCGCCTGCAGAATGTTTTGACAGAGGAATTCTGCACTACAGGTTGATGTATATTTCCACTTGTCATTAAATTGAAACTGGAGGAAGTTACTCCCAATTTCATTAAGATATAGCATTACTCATTTGTAACACCAAATAATTTTAAGGAAAAAAGAAATACTGTCTCCAAAATAGAAACAGCGATGTTTGACAATGGGTCCTGAGAGTGACATAAATTCAAGGCTATGCTGCTAGATGGTTCCTTGTCATATATTCTATTAGATTTAAAAAATTTAAGAAGAAGATTAATTTAAAAGTATTGTAATGAATTTGATCAATGCTTTGCCAGGCAACACACAACAACAGAGGAAGCTGTGTTTTCTGTAGATCCAACCGATACGCCAATAGACTGCCTGGGCAGCGATCACATATGTTTACTGTAAGTCCAGGTCCGTTCCGCAGCTACATGAGTAAGTGACAGAATTGGCCATGCCATAGCTCAAGCGGTTAGCCACTGGCTTCCCACCGCGGCAGGCTGGGTTCGATCCTTGATCTGGTCAAGTGGGATTTATGGTGGACAAAGTGGCGCTGGTGCAGGTTTTCTCCGAGTACTTTGGTTTCCCCTGCCAATCTTCATTCCACCACTTGCTCCACAATCAACCTCACCTATCATCTGGGTCTGGTATAGTAGGTCAGAAGTGGCCACAGTACAAGGAACTTAGTCCCACCCCACTAGCAATAAAAAATAGTGACAGAATTCAGTCAGGTCAGTTACAAGTAGTAGTAGTAGCAGCAGAAGCATGCAAATAAATCAGTTCTTGGTAGGAGATGGTCATGGGAAGTTCATTGTCAAAGAAGAATTAGAAGGTGACCTGTGAAGACTTGATGTGTGATTAGCAGATTTTATTTATATGTAATATTTGGAATGTGTGTAATTCAGTGAGACTGAATACTTCCTGTGTTATAAATCCATGATGACTACTGCAGATAGACAGAAGACATTAATGTGGAGTGATTGTAAATTGTCTAAAGCACCTATAGTGTAATAATTAATTGTAGTTACAACCTGTAAGTGGTCAATAAACCCAATTTCCAATCTGCACCCGTCTTTAGTCACTAATACAAGTGAAAATATATTAAGCATTGTAAACTTTATTTTCTGGCATATTTAATTACTTGGGCCACTTTATGCATGAAATTAAATTTTCTTCCACACCCATCATTACAAACAGTTTGGTGTGAAACTGACCCTGGATTATATCAGATGTCATGTCATTAGAATAGGAAGTGTGCCTATTGTTGTGACAGTGTTTCAAAATTACATTCTACTTATTTGTACAAAACCAGACAGACAATTAGGAAGTCAGTTAACAGAGTTATTTAAGTCCCTGTTCTTGAGTAGATATCTTTTGCAAAATAAGAAATTATGAAATTTTAAAAATTTGGAAAATTATATCATATGTCTGGTCTCCAGATATGTTAGTTTTAGTTACTATCAATTCTATGCCCAGATGGTGTTGTGCTTGAACATGCTGGTGATTGTGTTCTGTTAGTTTGAAAATTTTGAATTTTATTGAAGTATTTCAATAGAAAGTGTATAAGTTTTACTAAAGAATACATAAATCATTATAGGATACTACATACAAAATATTAATAGGAACCTTGTACTTTAATCAGCTATGCTTATAATATCATCGCATATCTATGATTGTATTAAGAGCTGTATAACATACCAGTTATTGTTAATGACCTAATTGGTTGGAATTCCTGTACTAATAACCTTTTAACTCCTGCATTTGAAATCACAAAATATTTGGTATTATGAAAGTTGAAGTAAATTATTTAATGCTTGGAATACTATAAAATCCTGGTGAAAGAATGAATGGTGTGTGACGTTTATAACTTACTTTTATAGGTAACAGAACAATTTTTATAAATGAAAATACATTTTTGAACATCTTTAACATAGAGTACAAGAAAATCATGTCTGCGTGAGTCTGTTCAACATCAGTGTCATCTTGGTAAATTTCAACATGTTTTGTTGCACTTTTGTTGTAAGTCTGCTGAATATGAAATTTTGAAATGAATAAACCACTAAATATCAATTGTACCTTAGTCTGGTTCAATTTCACTAGTTATTTGAAGATTATGTAAGCAAGTTCAAATGATTGGGCACTTGGTAACATAACATTCTGATTTATAAATGTACTCTAACTACAGTGAATTAGGACAAGGGTTTCTTAAAGTGTGGTCTGCAATTGTGTGCTGGGTGGCGTGTTACAGAATGAAGCAATAATAGTTATAAAGAACAATAGAAATTGATATCAATTATTTATGTATGTGCTTACTGAATAACCCGAGGGGCTAATTACAAAGTAGGTACAAGCAAAGAGACAAACAAAGAGAGAAGAATGGAAAATTCATCATTTAGATAATAACTCATCAATTGTTGCACTCATGAAAACCTTAATGCAGTGAGAAGATATATATGTTTATTGTTTATTGTTATTAAATAACTCCACAAATCCTGTACAGGGGCTTTAGCACCCATAGGATATAGAGCTCGTCAAACTGATACAATCTCATACAAAACATAAAAAGATACATGGTGTAACATTAAATCAAGCCATATCATAACAACATAGATTCATACACTGTTAGAAATACAACCTTTTACTTCTTACTACTATAAAAAAACATATAAATTAATACTAAGTACAAGTAATATTTTAATACTTAATAATTAATAAGCAGAAATTATAAACAGAGGTATTGGGTTTTCGGACTTTATCCATCGTCCTGGTTTTTAAGATAACTAAGAAAAAACACGACGTTTCGGAAACTGGATCTGTTTCCGTCCTCAGGTGAGGGAAAACACATATTCTGTTGGGTCCCTTAGAAAGAGCTAGCCTCAATCACTGGACCAGTGATGGAGGTGTTTTCCCTCACCTGAGGATGGAAACAGATCCAGTTCCCGAAACGTCGTGTTTTTTTCTTAGTTAGCTTAAAAACTAGGATGATGGATGAAGTCCGAAAACCCAGTATCTCTGTGTGTTATACACCATTGTCAGAATCCTATAGTAACTATTAGAAATTGTAAAGTATAACTATCCTTTAACGTCCGAAGGGCCCCAATCAGGCCAGTGATGAGTATGGTCATCGTGGCCAAAGTACCCCGTTTTGGACAGTCGGGCATTTAAACTCCTCTAGTGGAAGTGCGTGAACACGCCGCTAGTAGGAGCGCATGAACGGTCCTAAATATTTTTTTTTAAATGCACTAATTACCAGACAGATTTGAGTAAAACGCTAATAGAAGAATTAAAATTATACCTAAGTGAACAACAGCAAAAAAGATTATACATATGTTTCTGTTTGTTCTGCTAACTCCTGTTCCTGGGGGTAGGTGGGGGTTGGTCCTACTGTTTCACTCACACTGCCTAAGTTGCCCTGTGGTTCAGTGGGACTCGTAGACGTATTCTCCCCTGCGGGTGAACTCTGGATGTCCCTCTGAGTCTGTACTGTGCGGCTTCTCAGCGTTCGACTCTCCATTTTAGCGTTTTGTCACTAACCTTTGTGAGTAGATTGCTGACCTCGTGTGCGGCGTTGGTGCTGTAGGATGGGTAGCTCCTGGCTCGGTCCGTCTTAGCTCCTCGATGTTTGGGATTGATGTTTGTGACGTTGTGTTGTGCTGTGTTCCCTCCTCTTGCTCTCGTGCTTGCGAAGACGTCGTCGCCCCTGCATTGGCTGCGCCACTTTTTGTAACCGCCTTCACGCCTGCGCACACATTTGGCGTCACTTTTCTCTCTGTAACCGCTCAGTGAGACTTCTAGCCCCACAAGTTGTTTGGCAGTTATAACTCGCCACTTATACCTGTCCTCTTAGTGCCCTTACGTTGGTCTCTACTTTCATCCGCCGCTTCCTTGTTGCTGTCTGGTTCAGGGTAGGGTGTGGGATTACTCTGAATTTGAACTTGTATGAGCGCCAGTGGACTTGGGTGAAATCCACGAATTTGGAACGGGGAAAACAAAGGTGGGGATACGGATAGGCGGGCGTTTGGGGTTCCTACTGCTCAGATGGTAGGACTAGATTCTGTTTCAGGGCGACTTCCAGGCCTTGCTCACACAAGGAGAGACTTAAAACTCACACTTCACCAACACTGTTGTTCTTTATTATAGATGTGAACTAGAATTACACATTACAAGGCTGTAGCACTTTGAATTTGTGTACCGGACTCAGCCAACACCGATTTAACGTCCAGGTGGTTACTCCTGTTACTCCCTATAAACGACTGACCCCAGTTACTCCCTTTTGATGACTGACTCCTGTTACTCCCTAAGGCGACTGCCTCTGTTATTCCCTTTTGAAGACTGACTGCTCCTGAGAGGCAGAAGTCCTGACGGTTCCGGGAACACCCGGTTTCTTCTCCTCTGAAATTTTGATTATTGGCTGAACCTAAAATTTGGGTGTTTCTCTCATTTACATTCCGCCAATCCCAAACAAGATCCATGTTAATTTGGGCCTAAGTACAAGACGGTCCTTCTGACAGCTCTCAAATAAATGAAGGTACACTAATGATCGCTCAGTACGCCCCTACGAAAATTATTGCGACTTGTATCTGTCAAGTCTCAAATTTTCAAAGACTCGCACCGTCAAAGTTAAGCATTGAAATTCCCAGAAATACTTCCTGCTCCATTCTGGGGATTTCAAGTGACCTGCAGCTTGCTTGTCCCTCAGAAAGATCAGATGTCATCCTTGGCATCTGCTGGTGCTGGGGTCAATTGTGTATCATCTTGTGTTAACAGTAATACAGTTTGTTTACATGTAGTACGTTGTAATTAAGAATGTAAATGAAAAACATTGCTGAGGTTCCTGCATGGCGCGGTTACAAAGCGCCCTAACAGGAACGGACATTTAAACACAGGGTAGCAACAGGCATTTAAACGCACACCAGCAGCAGGCATTTAAATAAACTTCGGCCAGCTCAAGCTTACCACTGTTTCAGAAGTCTGGCGTTTAAAGGCTATGAGAAACACTTCTATTCCAAAATACATTAATGTCCTTATAAACAACATTAGCAGCTGAAGCAAATCTAGCAGGAGAACAGTCTTGACTAGAAGAACAGACACTGAATATAGAAAAGTCTCTGATATACCCAGCAGGAACATGAAGACCAACAGTTTCCAGAACAGACAAGCAGAGTAAATTGGAATAAAGTGTAGTGAATTGAGATGATACCTCCTTTTACATGAGGTGTGCAAGAGAATAACTGTAGTGGAATTTGAAGAAAGACAGCTGTAAAGTTCTGGTGGTTGAGGCTCAGTTAGTTGCAATCAGTAGGATCAGTAGAATAGAATTCCAAACAGCAGAGGCATAGGTCTAATATAAACTGTAATACGTACAAAAATACAAGGACTGAAATGATGAAGTTTATGCTTTGAACTAGAGCCAACAACTTAATGCAGCAAGAAAATACATATTTGACATGGTTATGGAAATTAAGTTTAGAATCAAGAAATACTTCCAGGTTTTTAACATAGTCAATATGAGTTATATGGAGTATTTATAGATTAAGAAATTAGTTTTTCTTGAGAAGGATATCATTTTAGTTTTACTAATATTGAGTTTCATATAGTTAGCAGTGCACCAACATCATTTAGTACGAGGGTCATACTGAAAGTCATGAACAACAATTTTTTGTAAAGTAACATGCTTTATTATTGACAAAACAAATATACCACCTCAATCTACAGACCTTTCTTTATTTATCCACATAATCGCCACTTCTTTGTACACATTTCTCCCAGCATTCTGGGAGTTTGAAAATTACCCTTCTGTAAAATTCCGTTCCAGCCATCCGAAGACACTGACGCACTGCTTCCTCAATTTCCTCCCTTGTCTCAAAATGTTGTCCACGCAGCTGATCCTTCACAAATCCGAAAAGATGGTAGTTGGAGGGTGCCAGATCAGGGCTATTGGAAGGTTGTGGAAGAACTTCCCACCCCGTCTTTGCAATTGCTTGAATGTGAGGCGAGCGGCGTGGGGACGAGCTTTATCATGCAGGATGATGATGTTTTGTCCCGGACGTTTATCAAGCAATGCACAACGGAGCTTGTGCAGCATCTGGACATAACGAGCAGCATTGATGGTTTGCCCAGGTTCCAGGAATTCAGCCAGAATAAACCCTCTGCATCCCAGAAGACTGTGCCCATCACCTCCGCAGCTGATGGCACTGCCTTTGCCTTCTTTTTTGATGGAGAATGCAAATGGTGCCATTCCATACTCTGCCATTTCGTTTCAAGCTCGAAATGGTGAAACCAGCTGTCGTCACCTGTCACAATACAGAGCAAAAAATCATCGCCTTTGTGTCTATATCTCTGCAGCAGTTCTGAGGTGATGGCTTTTCGCTGACCTTTGTAGTCTTGGATCAATAACCGCGGGACCCAGCGTGCACAAACTTTCCTATAGCCCAAGCTTTCAATCATCTCCTGTATTGCACTGTGCCCTATTCCAAGTTTTCGGGCTATTGTGTCCACAGTCACACGCCTGTCATCTTGAATGATCTCATCCACTCTTTCCTTGTTGCATTCAGTTGAGGCTGTTTGAGGATGACCGTTCCAAGGCTCATCTTCAATGCTGGTGTTCCCATCTTTAAAATGTTTCGCCCATCTTCGAACACTGCTCGCACCCATGCACACACTTCCATAAGCACGCTGAAGTCTCTGGTGAATTTCTGCAGTAATTTGTAGACCTCTACACAGTATATAATTCATAGCAAGCAGTGGGGTTCATTGATGAGAGTTTATGATTTGTGAGCAGTAGGCAGTAGTTATCAGTGCCAGGAGCAATTTGTTCCCAATTAAGAGTTAGTCAGCAGTGTGGCACAATGTGGTACACTATACTTTAGAGCAACGTGTATTTCTGTATGAAATGTGGATCTGCTGGAAAGTGTCAGCAAAAATTTCAGTGTAAATTTCATGATGAAAGAGTTCCCAGCAGACAAGCAATTCATAATTTGGTGAATAAACTTAGAACAACAGGACTCCTAATAGAGAAGAAAATAAAACATAAGTATCAAGTACTTGCTGAGAAGTTAGATGACATAGGGGCCAGACTTGAACATGCCTAGAAAATTATTTCAATGCGTAGCTCAAGAGACTGGAATACATACATACACACATACATACATTTCATTTCACTAGTCCAAACAAATGGACATGAAGGTTGTCATACAAAAATTTAAACAAACACACAGATAACAAAATAATTAAAACTAATTGCTTATGTTATGCTCCACATATTCAGAAACTGTATAAAAGGAATTATTCATAAGATATAAAAACAAATTTAAACAAACACACAGATAACAAAATAATTAAAACTAATTGTTTATGTTATGCTCCACATATTCAGAAACTGTATAAAAGGAATTATTCATAAGATATAAAAACAGCCTATTTTTAAAACTAATTCTATCCTCTTTAAGGCTTTGAATGGTTATGGGCAATCTGTTGAATAGTTTAATGGCAGTAAACATAGTACCTTTCTGAAAAGCAGAAAGATTTGAGTTTGGCAAATATAATTGCTTTCGATTTCTTGTATTCAAACCATGAACATCTAAACCTGAACAAAATTTAGTTTGATTATCAATCACAAACATCATCAACGAGAGAATGTATTCACATAACAATGGCAGTATATTCAATTTCTTAAAAAGATCCCTACAAGAGTCTCTAGGTCCCACTCCAGATTTAATCCTTATTACTTTTTTGTAATTTAAAAACTCTAACATTATTCGTTGAGTTGCCCCAAAAAATTATTCCATACTTTAGAATAGAGTGGAAATAAGAAAAATACACCATTCGTAAAATTTTTTTACTCATAAAATAAGATAAACTCCTAATTACAAAAATAGCTGAACTAAGTTTAGGGAGAATATACTCTACATGACTCTTCCAGTCTAAATTCTTATCAATCTGCAGACCCAAAAATTTTATCACAGAAACTTCATTTATAAACAAATTCCCACTAGCAACTGCCAGAGAGTTATAGGACTGTTTTAGAGCAAACCTAATAATATTAGTTTTAGTGATATTTAAGGCCAACCTATTAGCTGTGAATCAATTTATAATAAGAGACAGTGTACCCCTGACTTTATGCTTAAGCTCATCATGATTATTACCAGTAACCAAAACACTGGTATCATCAGCAAAAAGAAAAACTTTAGCCAATTTATTAATATATGGAGGCAAATCATTAATGTAAATAATAAACAGAAGTGGTCCCAAAACCGACCCCTGCGGAACCCCTTGTTTAACTCTTTCCCAAGATAAAAAATAGTCCTGACCGTCATTAGTTTTGATGTACACACACTGTTTTCTATCCAATAGATATGATTTAAACCAGTTTAATATACAACCCCGGACACCATAATACTCTAGTTTAGATGTCAATATCTCATAATTAACACAGTCAAAAGCCTTAGCAAGGTCACAAAAAATCCCTGCAGTTTGCAGTTTGTCATTCCAGGCCTGAAGTATGCCAGTCGTAAAAGAAAAAGCAGCATGGTCTGTTGAAAAACTTTTCCTAAAGCCAAATTGTTCCTGCACCAGAATATTATTAACTTGTAGATGCTGACTCGGTCTACAATGCGTAACTCTTTCCAAGACTTTACTAAATACAGTCAACATAGAAATAGGTCTATAGTTCGTAATATCAACCTTATCTCCTTTCTTACACAGGGGCTTTATAACATCATAATTCAAGCGTTCAGGAAATACACCATTAATGATAGACATATTACAGATGTAGGAAAGGGGCGCACTTATAAAGACGCTACAAAGTTTTAATACTTTAGATGAAATCCCATCATAACCAGAAGACTGCTTCGATTTTTAAAGAACAAATTATATTGATAATTTCTCCTTTGGTTACAGGAATTACTTTCATACTATGAAAAATAGGCTGAAAAGCGTTCTTTAATAATTCAAGAGGTGAACTAGTTTTATCAGGATGTGTTTGCAGACTATGAGCAATATTCAAAAAATACTCGTTGAAAGCATCAGCAACATCATTAGATTGAATGTTCCTATTATCCATTTTAAACATAACTGGCATATAATTGTCTTTGGTGGATTTATGCAATACATTTCTTATAATATTCCATGCTGTTTTATTTCTATTATTAGAAATTTCAATTAACTGATTATAATGTAATTTTTTTGCTTCATAAATTACTTTCCTTAAAATATGACAATGTTTTTTATAATAAGTTTTTACTTTTGGATTGTTACTATATTTGATTAACTTATATAAAAATCTTTTACGTTTACAAGATGTCTTTATACCCGTAGTAATCCAACTTTTATCATTGTTATTGCTCAAGTACACAACAGGGAAGCTTGCTTCATAAATGTTTAAAAATGTAGATAAAAATTTATTAAAAGCACAATTAACATCAGTATTAAGATAAACTTCATTCCATTTTTCATAAGATAGCTGTTCAGTGAAATATTTAATAGTTTCACTAGTCAGCAATCTAGATTTATAACTAGATCTTGATTTATTGTTAATTTTATTGGTAGTAGCAAAATATTTATCAAGTATAAAACATTGTGCCTCATGATCAGACAGTGCATTACATAGGGGTAATGTTATACAAGAAGATAATCTTGATTTATCTACTAAAATATTGTCAATAGCTGAAGCATGATTATTTTGCAGTCTAGTCGGGAAATTTACAGTATGTACCATATTGAAAGTGTTAAGTAATACAGTCAATTGCTGTTTACGGTTATCGTTTAGTAAATAATCAACATTAAAATCTCCACATATTAATAATTCAATAGATGGTTTATACAAAAACAATAAAACTTGTTCTAACAGATTCAAGAATTGACAAAAATCACCTGCAGGAGATCTATATAAACAAACAACAACTAAACCCTGGCCATTAGATTCTATTTTAACAGCACATAATTCTAAAATTTTTTCCACACAGTAATTTGATAAATCAACATGACTAAAACATGTCAAAGTCTAATGCAAGAACAGCAACACAATTGCTGAAGCTTAAACCCAATAAAACTAAAGTAATCCACGCCTTGCAGGCATGTGGATTCAGCTTGCAGGATTCGTTTTTGCAGTTGGTTTCTACAGTCTGTTGTTGAAGGTGAGGTCTGCAATTGACATTCTGTTATGATGATATGTGGTTTCACTTACAGGGATACATAAATATGCAAAGCAATTGCTACTGGAGTTCACAGAATCCACATCTAACCCATGAAACCCCTCTCCATCCATTGAAAGTTGGTGTCTGGTGTGCTTTAATTGCAAGAAGGATGATGGACCTATGCTTTTTAATGAAACAGTTAATTGTGGAAAATATGTATGGGTCATTCTCAGGCAGTTCTTTTCAAAATTAACGGAAGAAGAAAAACTATGGCTGGTTTCAGCAAGACTCAGATAGTGCCCACACTGCACATATATCTATGCAGGCTTTGTCCAGTGTCTTTGGGGAGAGAATTATCAGCAGTGGTATTTGGCCAGCATGTTCACCTGACCTTATCCTTGTGATTTTTTCCTTCTGGTATTATTTGAAGGACAGAGTTTACATTAGTAACCCTTGAACAGAAGAACTTAAAGAAAATATTTGTATGGAAATTTCAAATATTCCTGCAGATCATCTTCAGAAGGTAAATCAAAACCTCTTCTGCTAGTGTGAGGAATGTCTGCTTGTAGAGGGACAGCATTTTCAACACACCTGTGATCTGTGAACAAGGGTAAGAACTTCATTTCATTCCAGATGTTATTGGCATGCTGAATCATTGGTAAAGTTCATGTGCACTTCACGGTGTGCAATGCGCCAGTCATGGTGAAGCACAGAGCTGTGTATGCAGCAAGCTCATTAAAAACACTCTGTATAATGCCATATATTCTGATGAAAGTTACTTAATTTTTCGGAGAAATATGTCACCTTCATCTTCAGAGTTTAGGAAGCAGGCAGCAAGCATTCAAATCCAACATCATTGTTATATGCCTTTTCTTTTGTATGTAATTCAGTAGTATTTTCCTGACTTGGGAGAGGCCCCTGAAGTTGAACTGGTGATATTGTGGACGATTATGTATTAGTTTTCTTCTGCCAATTCAAGGATTCATTTGTGACACATTCCAAGACTAATAATTGCTTCTTGGATGTCCAATATCCTGTCTTCCAGTGGAGTTACAACATGCTTGACATGGCAAAAGTTAGGATGCATCGTTTCTGCTTGATTATGCCATTTCATGATATTATTGCATATCTTCCATCATTCATTCTGCTCACACACACACATTGTCTTCTCACACTAGTACTTTCTATTTTATCTCTCTGTCAGATGTCTAACAGTGGTCACACAAACCTCATTTAAAATGCTTCTGTTTTGTTCTTATGATAATATTAAAGAAGATCTGTTTGTTGGTTATTATTAACCTTTAAACACCGGACTTCTGAAATAGTGGTAAGCTTGAGCTGGCCGGAGTTTATTTAAATGCCCGCTGCTGGTGCGCGTTTAAATGCCCGTTGCTGCTCTGCGTTTAAATGTACGTTTCTGTGAGTGTGCCTAAACAATTTAAGCTTTGTGTTTACAAATGCTGTATCTAACTCAATTTTTATGATAAACGGATGGAATTAATTATGTTTGTATCAGCAAAGAACATACTGTCGCATATTATAACGGAAGATTTGAAATTTTTTATACAAGTTATACTCTATTTTCAATATTTTGTCTTTTAATTTTGATGAGTACTGCATAAATGGTTTCTCAGTTCTTCACAGAGTTGTTCTGCATTACAAATTCATTTCTGTTTGTAACAATTGACAAATTTTAGCAGTCCCTGATGTCATAAAACAGATGGAAGCCATAAAATCATTTGGTCTTCTGCTAGCACTACTTACACTCTTCGGATTTTCGAATCTTTTGATTGAAGGTCAGAAGAATGAAAGAATGGCTATTCAAGAGAAAGCTAGAGGGGTCCCTTCTTCAGTTCTAAGACCTTCCGTTATAGCTGCAAAAGCTTATTGCTCTTTCTATGGGCCTGAACAGACAGCTGCATCGCGGCTGAGATTCAGAGTGCGGTCTGTTTTCTGTGCGTGCTTATTGAAATTGAATACTGTAGTTTTATTTCAGCCTATATATACATCAAGCAGATAACAACAAAAAAGGTATGTACATCGAATTTTACTATATATTTTTAACTAATTATTCTGCAGAATCTGCAATAAAAGTAGTGGCTCGTGGATGAGTTTGGGCACAACTCATACGTATACTCTTTTTGTTGTTGTTCAGTTGGGTATCATTTTAATTTTTTCTATAGGGCTTTACTCAAGTCTGTCTGGTAATTACTACATTTAAAAATAAATATTTAGGACTCTGCGTGCGCTTCTACTAGCGGCAGGTGCGCACGCTTCCCCTAGTAGAGTTTAAATGCCTGACTGGCCAAAACGGGGTACTTTGGCCAGGACGACCTTACTCACCACTGGCACAAACGGGGCACTTCGGCACTTAAAGGTTAAATGGTTAGGAGCTGGGATAGTTAAATTGGTTTAATGATGGGGTATGGGCAGGATGGCTGAGGAACTGATGTTCATTCCTGACAGGGGCAAGTGTTTTTCCATTCTCCACAGCATCCACAATGGTTCTGGTCCCACCCACCTTACTAGCCAGTGGATACTGGGGTCTAAAGGCTAAAGTGGCTGAAGCATGAAGTTGACCCACTCCCTCCCATCTGGTACCAAAGTTGAATCATTGAGCTATACCTCCACTCCCTAATACATCATCATGGCATGGTGTGTAATTAATTATGCGCAGGGACAACTTTAATGTACTTATTTCGTTAGGCTATAGTAATAGGTTTCTCTGAAACATCAGTACTGGGCAGTAAGATCAAACATGTTCGCGTGCTGTCATGTTCAATGATCATCTTCACAGTCATCCCCCTGTGAATCTGAGCTCGCACTTTGACCTCTGTAGATTTTGTTCTTAAGACAGTTAAGAAATCGCAAGAAGTATAATAAGCTTCGATACAGGCATAATAAAAGAACACCTCCCATGAGTCAAGTACCATTTTCCTACCAGATATAGGCAGCTAGAGAGCCAGAAGCTTATCGTGCCTTATAAAATCAATAAAGTTTACTAAAAATGTGGAATGCATCTGTAAATCTTTTACTAACTCATAAGTCACCTTGAGTAAAAATAAACATTCAGTACAGACCTTTCATATGTATACTTAAGCCTCATATTTTTGTGATTACACCACATTCGTACAAACGAATAGTACTGTCTCAGGGGGACACGAGCAGAAATAGTGAAGAGTTAGGTCCAAATTTAACAGATAATATGCCATCCCCTGGTTGTGTTTTCAGTTTGAATTCTGTTCTGAATTCAATTGTGTCATAAACAAAGTATTACAATAGTGATTACAAAATCTACTAAGAGAGATAAAAAAATATTGTTAGCTTTTCATAAAATAGCATTAAAGAATTACATATCAAGTTAATTCCTCATACTACTTTTTAGGGTTCAAATGGTAGCAGGTAATGCAACAGCCACAAAAAAAATCCTTCATTTCTTGGCAATTTCTTTCGCATATTATTTGTTTCGTGTGTTTAAAATTGTTTTTTAATAACAGGGTATTTAACATAGCATTTAGCTATGTCGTGATAAAGTTGTTTAAACACAACTGTGAGCACATGGTTCCGAATGAAGGACAGCACGCATAGGCGAGGGTTGTAATAGGTAACCTTCTTACCGACAGAGCTCTCGGCAGTTGTGGCAGCCCTTTTGCATCAACCGACTAACACAGCAATATAGATTGCAGGAGGAATGCTTTTGTGCCGTCATAGAGGCTACTTTGCAAGCAAATGACATTGGTTTCCCGGGCGTTCCCGGGCTTCCCTGGGTTCCCGTGGGTCAGAAGCGTCAGAAGGGTCAGAACGTAGGTTGCGGTTGGTTGTATTACGCATTTTTTTTGAAAAGTGAAGTTTGTCAGTTTGCGGTTGATTGGTATGTATGGATTTTGATTTAATGTAGTGAATCAAGAGGTCACGTTTACTCTTTTAGTTACATCCCCATGTTATTTCTGTTTGAGATTAAGTTAAAAGTGTATATGAAGTGAAATATTCCTGTTAAGATTTTCATGTAGGTTATGCTTCTTTGGATGTATCTTGAAGAAGGTCTGTTGAATCTCGAAACTCACCGTGTACTGTGATTGTGTTATAATATCTGTATTGTTTCTTGCAGGACAAATGGGAAAAAAATTTGCGCCGCCTCAGGGTGCTCGTCATCCAGTAGCAGACGGGTTTGAAGTTGCGGCCGAGAAGGCCAACCCGTGATACATTCATTCATTCCCAGGCATTCAGGACGGTAAGGCTGTTTTATTGCATGAACTAATGGCTTTATTATGTGTTGTTTAATCAAACGAAGAAATTAAGTTTAGCTAGTGTTTGTATTAAACGTTACCCCTCAAAAGAATGTAAATTGTTTTAATTATACCTCAAAACTCTTAGTGTCACTCAATATATCCTTAATATGTTGTGGTAGATTATTATAGACCTTTGTTCCTAAACAGTAAACTCCCTTTTGGTATTTACTCAAATTTACTAGAGGCTGATGGAGATTATTTTGCTGTCTGGTATTTAATCTATAAATCTTAATTTACTATGAATTTGTTTCTGTTTTTTATCACAAAGAGCATAAGAGATAGTATGTACTGAGATGCCAGAGGTAAGATTTCTAATTCTCTAAATAAGTTCCTGCACAAATCCCTCCTCCTGTGTCCCAACATAATTTTAATTATATTCTTTTTCATTCTAAAAATGTTTATACACTGGTTTGAGTTACCCCAAAAGGGTAAACCACAATTTATAATAGAATTAAAATAAGAGTGATAAACCATTTTTAAGGTATTTGTGGATGTGTATGGTTTAAGTGATCTTATTATGTAGCAGGCTGCACTTAGTTTAGAACTGATATACTCAATGTGGTATTTCCAGCTCATTATGTTATCAATGAATATTCCAAGAAATTTAATATTAGATGTAGATATAATTTGTTTTTTATCATAAACAATTTTTATTTCAGATTTAGGATTACTATTTCTAGCTGTCGCTTGAATGTAGTGGGGTTTGTTAAAATTTATAGAAAGTTGGTGTACTTTGAACCACTCATTTATACTATGAAAAGCATTGTTTATATTTACAAAGAGCTCATCATAGTTCGAACTTTTAACTAACAAACTAGTGTCGTCTGCAAATAATGCACGTGTAGGTACAGTTTTATCATTTATAGTTTTGGGTAAATCGTTTATATAAATGAGAAATAACAATGGACCCAGAATCGTACCTTGCGGGACACCATGTCTACTTTTGCCCCATGTCAGCAATTCATTGAGATTAAGATTATATTTGTAATTAAAACCCTTTGATATCTATTTCTGAAATAAGATTCAAGCCATAGCTTAGCTTTACCCTTTATCCCATAGAACTCCAATTTTGACAACAGAACCACATGATTAACACAATTGAAGGCCTTTTCTAGGTCACAAAAAATGCCTCCTGATTAAGTTTTTGCTGTTCAAGGTCTTACAGATTTCATTCACTAACTTGTATATAGCCTCATCTGTTGAAGATTTTGTTCTAAAACCAAACTGTTCTTCCACAAAAATCGTTATTGTTATTTAAGTGCTCAATCGAATGCTCATAGCTTTTTCTAATACCTTAGAGAACGAAGTTAAAAGTGATTCATTCATCAGTAATCTGTCAGACGACAGGTCCACAGTCTCTTCCAAAACAGTTCCTCCACTTAATGCGATCTAGAGTTTTCTCCTTCCAATGAGAATATCCTCTTCTGTCCCCAAGATCATCCAGCATCTTCTTACGTCTTCTTCCTCATCTTCTGGTTCGCAGACATGGTGTCTCCTGTTTTTGGAAAGAGACTCTCCAGGAAAAGTGATCATGTGGTAGTTTTTCCATTTGCTTTCCACATCGCAGTACAACAGCCGTTCAAACCACTCTAGTCACGCCTGTTGCTATACAAATTTGAACCATCTTGAGCTTCATTTGCTCTGTGCTTCAAGTCGATGCTGATGATGTTAAAAGTGATACAGGCTTATAATTGGAAAGGAACGAAGTTAAAAGTGGTACAAGCTTATAGTTTGAAATATTTGATTTATCATCATTTTTAAACAGCGGTCTTATTTCTGAGTATTCTAAACGATCTGGGAAAATTCCTTGTGATAATGAATTGTTGCATATGCGAGTCAAAGCAGAGCTAATGAAAAAGGAACTCATTCTTATTACTTTTTTTTTTTTTTGATATTTCATCGTATCCATAAGAGTTTTTTGCTTTGAGAAATGTAATTATATTTTCAACTTCCTTAGTTGATAAAGATTTAAGTTCAGTACGCGGAAAGGGATTTATAAAAGTTTTCATTAAATACTGAATGGGAGTAGTGCCTGGAAGGTAACTAATATTAGTATTAATTTTTTATTTTTTGCATTTTTATTTTCATCTACGGATAAAAAGTAATTGTAAAAGGTTTCCGCATTACTTGCTTTTCTCTAATCCATTTTCCATCCACCTTTAATGTGCATATTTTTTTTCATTATTTAGCCCCTTATTAGTTTCAAATTTTACTATATCCCATATGGTTTTATTTTTATTTTTGGAATTTTGAATTTTGTTATCATATTTTAGTTTTTTAGCTTCCGAAGTATTACTGTTTCTACATGCAACATAGAGTACCCTTTTACGTTTACAGGATGTTATTCCTATAGCAATCCAACCACTTAATTTGTGTGTGTGTGTGTGGTTTTTATTTTTTTTTATTACTGGAATAGTAAATTTTCAAGTAAGTGTCTAAAAAGGAGTTAAACATTGTATTAACATCATCACAAGAGTCCCATGTTTCATTGACACATCGGAGGTGCAGGTAGCACACACACATCACGCTCTCTCTATGACCTCGCCAACATTGCCAGAAAAGCTGCAGAGACAACCACGGCAGACAATATCATCCGCTTGGCCCAAATGGTAGCTCAGATCCTGTGTTTCCTCGCTTCCACCGGTCGCGCAAAGAAAAACCTCGGTTTCGCCAGAGACTAGACAGTGACCAACAAGTTCCTCAATGGAACAGGCGCTCCAAGACTTGCGCCAGGAGTTTCAAGCATCATTAGCACAAATTCAGCAGCAAATACAAGGCCTGGCCCTGACCAGGCCCCAGCAACGCTGAGATCCATCCTCCGCCGAGGATGACGACGACGAACAATACGAGCAGTTCGCTTGGCGAGATTTGGCGCTAGACCTGCCGGCTGCACCTCGCCTCCCTCCAGGGTCGATGACCTTGCCAAGGAGGTGAGACGTCGGGCAACCCTTATGACACAGGGACGAGACCTTCACGACATCCATACTGTCTTACACCTACTAGCGTCATGGGATACGTTACCCCAGCCAACACAGGATTACGCGGCTCACCACCTTCGGTTGCTGTACATCGCCATCACCAAAGGCTGGCCAGCGACACGTTACTACGACCAACAAGGCGCCGACGAGTTCCTAGACGTCGGTCCAGAGTTTTGGACTCAATACAACCACCGCCCTGACCCAGAGCGGCCCAGCAGAGGGTATCCTGGGCCAGGGGTCAACCCTCCACACGCCGGGCGTGGGGCCGACAGGCCAACCAGGCTTGCCCACAGCTGCATCAGACGACAAATCACCCGTCCCTGACCATTGGCAAGCCCAGTCAACAACAGAAGAACACCAGCAGCAGCAAATATGGCAACAAATAGCAGACTGCCCCTGCCATATTACGTAAACACAATTAACATATGTTATTAAATCAGTTATCTTCATCTGTTTCCTGTTACTTGCCCAATACACACTTTCTAAATTACATTCAATGTCCATATATGAGAAATCCGGGAATGAAAATGAAGTTACATACGAGGTTGATGCATTTGTGCATGTCATACTAAGCAAGGTATAAAAACAGTTGCTTTATGAGGAATTAGTTTGTACCATTGAATATTTGATGCAATAGACAAGGCATCGCAGAAACCGATGTTGCTATAACCAAGTTCTACTGTAGTCATCATCTTTATTCTTAAACTCTGGTAAAAGTTGTAATTAAAATTGTGAAATTTTATGTCCCATTTAATATTTAAGGTCATATTTTACACTTTTTAGGTCATATTTGACATAATTTTGGGTCATAAGTGCATGCATATATTTATAGTTTTTAGGTCATAAAAATCCAGGCCCTAGTTATTACTTTTATTTATCTTATAACATCAACTTTACTCATATTTATTACTCTTCTGTTTATATACATATAATTAATATAAAATCAATGTAAATTATGTGATTATAATAATAATGGAGAACACATGCTTGCCCATTTGAACAAACCTGGCTTCCTGCCCCTTCGGTGTGCACCACGCTCCATTAACAGGTCGGAAGCCCATTGGCTAGGCAACAGAATGGTTGCCTAAAAGAGGAAGATATAAAAGGGCTGGCAGTTAGTGGATCGGGGTGGTACATCGGAGGTGCAGGTAGCACAGGTAGCACATCCAAGCGGATGATATTCTTGTCTGCCGTGGCTGTCTCTGCAGCTTTTCTGGCGATGTTTGCGAGCTCATGGAGAGAGCGTGATGTGTGTGTGCTACCTGCACCTCCGATGTAGGCCTTACAGAATAATTTTCCCTTCTAGTAATATCGATGAAAATATTATCAATGGCTGTAGCAGAATTTCCATGAACTCTGGCAGAAAAATTGATTGTACTTATTAAATTATAAGTTCTCAATAACGTATCTAATTTGTTTTTGTTTACACTATCAAGAAGGTAATTTATATTAATATCCCCACAAATAATATATTCTTGTGTTGAGGTATATAGATTTCTAAGTATTGTATCTAGTTTTGTTATGAATGTATCAGTGTTTACAGTTGGAGCGCTCTCTCTCTCTCTCTCTCTATATATATATATATANCTACATTGCTAGTGTTTGGAGAAGCATAGCAGAACAATTACAAACTGGTACGAACTTTTTATTTATATTATTTCATGTACAAAAACTTATGAACTTGTAAACCAATTGTTGTTTGTAGTAGTATAATTTGTCAGGTAGTTTTAATAATAATAATAATAATAATAATAATACAACCCATGTAAATATTAAAAGTGACAGACCGCACATAATTACGCACATTTGCCATCTTGCCAAGGCACAGAACCGACAGGAGAGATACAATAATCCTTTAATTTGTCTCTAATTTGTACTGCTTCAGTACTTCCTCTGTGATGTGATGTAGGCGCTAGAGATCTTAACTGAGGACTATTAACATTTACTTCCAGAAAGTTATTTTCTAAGATAGAGTCATTGTCATTTCCTCTTTGACGTATATAATTATGTAGTACACATGCACTTCTTATTGAACCTTCTGCCAATTCAACGTTAGTGGCAATACTCGTTTGGAAAATTCCAAATTTTCGTACAAGTATTCCAAAAGCACATTCGACTGTGCGACATGCTGCTGATAATCTATAATTAAAGACACGTTTGGAATAATGAAGATCTCATCGAGCATATGGTCTTATGATGTAAGTTCTCAGCAGGAAAGCCCCATTGCCTACTAAATAAAATGGCATCACTACGTCAGTACCAGGAATTTCCCTAGGATTTGGAATATTCAATCTTCCATCTCGGAAAGCTTTGCTCATTCCTGATTCATTGAAAATTGTACTGTCATTGTCCCGACCATATGTGCCAACATCTATCATGATAAAATTACTATAAGCATCAGCAACTGCCATCAAAATAATTGATTGAAAATGTTTGTAATTATAATATTGTGAACCTGCATGGGGTGGGCATTTTATTGCACAGTGTTTACCGTCTACACTGCCAATACAGTTAGGCATTTTACACACTTCATTAAATGATTCTGCACTTTCGTTCCATCTTTGTGTTGTAGGAACAGGCATACATAATGGCTGCAGAATTCTCCATACTGCTGAATTAATATCTGTGATTATACAATGGATGGTGCTTATTCCAATATGAAAAGTGTAGCTTAGTGACGTAAATGTTTCTCCTGTGGCCAAATACCTAAGGAAAAAAAGGAATATCATTCCATTAGGGTCATATTTTATTTGTATTGTCTTTTCAGATAAGGAGGCCAGATTTAAATGGCAGAATTTGAGAAGTAATTATATGCGAGAAAGAAGGAAGCTGAGTACAATACCATCTGGTTCCACCGCAGATAGTTCAAAAATAACTTGGCCCTTCTTCACCTTGCTCTCATTTTTGGATGTTAGTCTCAGCCACAAGAAAACAAGGGGAAACATTCCCAACATAGAAAGCGGAAGTATGGAAGGAGAGTCGCAGCAAAATACTGAAGGAGAAAATCATGAGGCTGGAGAAGAAGATACCCAGAATGTTTCTAAAATTAATGCTAGTGAAAATTTTGAATCACAAAATACGAAAGATACTTCCTCAGAGAATAGAAAACTGAAGAAACCTGGAGCATCTGAACAAGATTACATCGATAAGATGTACCTGAACATGCTGGAGAAGGTGACCACCAGATGTAAAGATGATGATCCAGATTTCATGTTTCTAAAGAGTCTACTTAGTATTAAGAAACTGGGGCCCCTTGAAAATCTAGAGTTCAGAGGGGAGGTAATACAATTATTGAGGCATAAATTAACATCTGCGTCCCCTGTTCAGTTTCCCTCCGATCCATCTTCTGTTCAGTCAAGATATGATCAATATTCTCAGCCATCATCACCTGGGGCCTATTCTGAGTTCTCCATCCAGACAGATCAGCAGGTAGTTAATCAGCCATTGTCTCAAACATGTGAATTTCAAAATTATTAGCTTTGAACCATGCCTTTATACTTCTTTTCTCAATAACAAGAAAAAATAAGCAGGTATTAACTTTATTCTTACCTGAGATAAACAGCTAATCATTCCTGTGGTGATATAGAAGCTCTGTAGTTTGTATTTTATTTCACTATGTAGTCATGCAACATATTTTCCAGTTTATAGAATCCTTCACTACTCATTCGAAAGTAGTTATAAAATTTCCTTGGATCATTCAATAAATCTGGAATCATGTTTGAAAGTACCAAATGAATCTCTCTTCATGTTAATAGAATGAATCCAAAACATTTTCTTTCTCCTCCTTTCCCTCCTCCTCTGCAATCTTCTAAGCATAATAAATGCAATCATTTCCACGTCCATCTGGCCAGGAGAAAGAAAGATCACTGACTGACAAAGATGTATTCAGTATGAAACCTAATGACTGAAACGACATGACTGGACTGGACTGGACTGGTGTTGATGTGACTGGATTGAACTCATTCGGTGCGAAGGGACCCTAACAGCACATACCTCAAAATCTTTTTCTTTACAATATTTTTTTAGGTCTGTATTTACAAATTTCAAGCTTGTGCGTAGATAGATGCATACTCCCCCTTTTTCATACAAGGTTCTACAATAGTTTGCTCCTAGTTTATAAGAATCTATATTTAACTGTTGTAATTTCAAGAAATTCATGTGATGTTCGGGGATGCTGGGTGTAAATAACTTAATAGCTCATTTGCTTTCCCCCTTAAACCTCTAATGTTCTGATGGAAAATATGAAAGAATTTTATATCATTTTCTTTTTTGGTTACTCCATTTAAGGAAGTATTTCTTTTTGGAGCTCCTTTCTTTACCATAGAAAATCCATATTTTTCATACCTGGTAGTTTTTTGAGTATTTGATTTGCATACTGCTGCTTCTTCTTCTTCCTCCCCTCCCCCCCCTNCTCTGTAGTTGTTTTTACTGTGAGTCATTCATAGCTGGACAGTTATTAGCTTGTAGATTTGCATTATAATTTTCAGATTCCTTCCAGAGCAAGCAAATTGGTGTGAATTTTTATTTGGTTGAGAAATTGTCACACAAGTTGCTGCTATACGGGGTAAATCACGAAGTTTTACCCCATCTTATGGTGCATATTCCTGGGGTTATTTCCTGCAAAATTTCCTTATAAACTTGTCGATTTTCAATAGTTATGGAGTAACAATAGATTTTCGAAACACATCATTATGAATGCAGCGCTATGCTTCCTGCCTGGGCGACCATGCGTTCCAGTCAGCTGTGTCAGCAGATAAGGCAGACCGGCTGGAATGTTGCGCGTAGGTAGGCAGAGCGATCCAGTAGTAAACAGGACATTGTGTTGGTGACTTTGTGAAGTTAAGATGCCGTACACATTTTCCACTAAGGAATACGCTGATATAGTGTTTGTTTTGGGTGTATGTGATGGAATTGTGAGAGCCGCTGCTGCCGAATATCACCAGCGTTGTCCTAATCGCAGGATTCCGAATCCTAAATCCATTAGCAGTACATTCAACACATTAAGACAAACTGGTTCTCTCCCCAACGTTCGTATACAATAGGAACGAAACCCTCACCATGAATTGTGCGAAGAAGAAAACATTCTCGATGCTGTAGAGTGCAGTCTGCGTGCCAGTACGTGACGTCTAGCTTGGTGGTTTGGTGTTTCTCAGTCCATGGCGTGGAGGACTCTTCATGAGAATGGGCTGCATCCTTATCATTTACAGCAAGTACAACACCTACAACCAGGAGACCGTGTTCTTTGTCTGCAGTTCTGCAACTGGTTAAATGGAAATCGGAAGTTGTACCGCTTGATAATGTTCTGGGTTGAGGCACACTTTACACGGGACAGGGTCAACAACAGTCACAACTTACATGTTTGGGCAGACAATAATCCCCGTGCCACAATAGAATAGAATTTTCAACACCGATTTAGTGTCGGTGTCTGGCATGGTGTTCTGTATGATCAGCTAATGGGGCCGTTCATTTTTCCTGGCCACTTAACTGGTGAGATTTACCTCCACTTCTTAGAAGAAGAATTACTACAGTTACTTGAAGATGTTCCTCTGGCAACAAGATGCTGGATGTACTTTGAGCATGATGGGGTGCCTCCTCACTTCCGTGTAGTAGCAGCTCACTTGGATCAGCATTTCCCACAGCGGTGGATTGGTCACGGAGGCTGTAACACCTGGCCTCCCAGGTTGGCAGATCTAACGCCGTTAGATTATTGCATTTGGGGCTTGATGAAGGACATTGTGTACCAGGTAAAGGTACAAACACGTGAAGCGTTGCTTGAACGTATTCTGGACGCGGCAATGACAGTAAGGAAGAAATGTGTGGAACTGCGAAATGCTATGAGCGCGGTTCATACGCGTGCGACGCATTATGTTGACATACAGGGAGACATTTGTGAAAATCTTATGTAAATCCAGTCGTCTTCTAAAGCACTACAGTTTAAAGGAAACAGATTGATAGAAGGGTGTGATATGCATCCATTGGTATGTTTACAGAATGGGATGCTGAAAATAATGTAATTTTGTAACATAAAATCGATGAAAAATGTTGCACAATGCAAAATAAAGGAATTGAAAAAAAAATGGTTTTAGAATGCTTCTTTCCTAAAACATTAACGATTTAAAAAGTGTTTGTATTGTATTTCTAATTTGTTTTGACTGAAATTCGAAGAAGAAGAAAAGATTTTTCACCAGTTTTCAAATTACTGTATCTCCTTACTTATGAGTTGGATACCATTAGTATATTAAAATTTGTTGTTCCAAATTACCTCAGGAATGCCCTCCCTAAGTGGGGGAAAACTTTGTGAATAACCCTGTATGTTTTAAGTATTTCTTCTTTTCCTCTCCTGTTCAGATGCATACCTTGTCTTGTAAAGAAGTGTATATATAAGTCACAGTTCATTACTGTGACATGTTCATAACATTTCATGATTTTAAACAGTTTCCTATTAAAGGCATTTGTCATTACGCAAGACCAATCTGCCAGGTCGTGTCTGTGGTATACCTAATAGAATAATAATAGTATGAGTATTATTACTTACAAAGTTTAAAATGTCTCTTAGTCCCATTTTAAAATTATTTTTTCAGAAATCATTTGCACCTCCACTAAGTAGAAGAAGAACATTTTTTCCTAAGTTTAAAATAGTATCTTTTACATAATTAGGGTAAATAAATCAGCTTCTGGTTTTATAATTCCAGTTACCTTATAACTTTTATCAAGATTTCCTCTAAGTTTACTTGCACATCTGCTTACATGGCAGTCTCCAATAATTAATATAGTGTGGTTTCCTTTGTTCTTTGAAGCACTTGCTGCTGAATCAGCAACTTTCTCCTTGGGAGCCTCTTTCTCATTCCTTGCATTAGCCTCAACGGTTTCATCATATGAATGTAAGATGTCACTGTTTAGAACTTTATTGTTATTAGATGTTATTAGACCATTTATTATCACTGAAATGTTATTAATCATCTGTCCATTTGCATCATCCTTGTATTTACTATCTCTTGCTTGAATATTACTTTTGATACTATCTCGTACAGTTTTACTTGGTTTGAGAATTTCTTCCTTTGTTGCTTTGGTAGACTCAATAACCTCATTGAGGTTAGATAAAATTTCAGAATGATTACTTGGTAAATATGTTTCCTCATGATCTTTTAACTTATCTGTTATCTTCTTTTGTTGATTTGTTTGTATTTGGATCCAGTTTTTTTTTTTACACTTGGAGATATTTGAGACCCATTTCCATTATTTTGTATGACACTTTTATTGGCACTAGACAAAGCATCTGCTTATGAATTGTTTCAAGTTTTTGAGACAATATGCAATCCTCTTACAGGGCTATGGTATTGTCAGGAAGAGTTGGGATATCCTGCTAGAATGCTGCAGTATAAATTTTTTTGCAGTAGAAAGTGATTTCGCTACAACTGAACAGATTCGCAGTTCCATGTAGCTCAGATTCTGCAGCACAGTCACTCCCACAACTTCCTGATCCTTCATTACACACTATTTCAGGTAAGCGCTGTATGCTGCCTCTGTGAATGCAGTGGCATAATGACTAGTTTTCAAAGTAGTAGTCCTCAGAACCCAGTTGTAATCAAACAAACGTCATTATTATCATTTATTACTACTGAAACTGTATATCAGTTTATAGGTCATGGATAATTAAAAAATGTTTGAAAAGCAGAACATGCTTTCAATAATATGATTTATGAGAGAATGAGGTCGTAAAGACTTTACTATGAGGAGTACACATTTTTTATAGAGGTCAAGTAATATGTGTTATTTCCCAATGTGAAGAATTATGGTAATCCATCATGTAAGGAAGGAAGGACACTAATTTCACATTTTTCTGTTGTTCATTCAGGAGGGTGCTGCAGTGACTACCTGGCAACAGCTGCATCTATTGAAGAGGTTGACAAACTCTTTGAGAGTTTAAATAGTGGAAAGCACTGTGTTGCCCACTAAGTGATAACAGTCTGCAATATAGAACACTGGTTATCCACTTCAGCATGAAACACTGAGAAGCAGGATCAATATCAGGATTCAGTGAGAGTAGGACATTTTGTGTAATTTATTGACCTCTTTTGGTTTTGGTATGTTGTGTTTTGTTGTTATGGGTGCATTCCTTCTAATAATTTATTTAACTATTTTAATATTTTTATTATTCTGTTTTGTAATTATTGTGGGTGTACTCCTTGTCATAATTTATTTGCCTGTTTTATTTTTGGTATGTTATTCTGTTTTAATAATATGGGTGTTTTCTTATTTTTCCCCATATTACCCTGACCAGTACCAAACTGGTGAACATGAATATAAGATTTCCAATAATCATTGCATTTCCTTACGATATGTTATTAATTTTGCCAAATATTCCTGTCCATTGCTGTAATACAAGATGAATATCAGATTTCCGGTATTATGTAAGATATGTTATTAATTTTGCCAAATATTCCTGTCCATTGCTGTAATACAAGATGAATATCAGATTTCCGGTATTATGTAAGATATGTTATTAATTTTGCCAAATATTCCTGTCCATTGCTGTAATACAAGATGAATATCAGATTTCCGGTATTATGTAAGATATGTTATTAATTTTTCCATATAATCCTGTCCAGTACTGTAACTACCTGTAGTGGGCAGTGCTCCTGTATCTCTGGCTGTTACTTTGTGTTCCAGACTCTCTTCCATTTCGATGGGGGCCAACCACTGCAAAGTGTTTTGACAGTCATTTTTCAAATCCTGGCAGAAAACTTGAATGTTTGCTTCATGATCTTGAGCTCAATGGTTATCCCAAAGATCCTGCTGGATCCCTTCCTCAGATGTAGAAGCTGCCCTGGTATATCTGCCTACCTCATGGTCAGTGCATAGCAGATGTTCAACATGTTACATTATGTATATGAACTCTATGGGAACTTAGCTTCTTGACAGCTTGTATCAGTTATTTAAATTACATGTGCCTCTCTATGTTCAGTGTAGACCTCCAGAAATTGATGTCATTATTTTCTAGTTCACTGTTAATGAATGTAGGAACTAATGGATTGAGATATGAGCATGATTTTATATACAGCTGTATTAACATAAAGGAATTTTGATTGACACCAAATGTATAATATTCTCTATATAAAGTAAAAGGTAAAGCTATCCCTGTAACAGGCTGTGAAGGTCCATACGGGTGAGAGGGGTAAGGCTGCCAGCTCACAGATGGCAGTAAGGTTGTCAGCCTTATGCGCCAGCCACTCTTTACCCCCAGGAAGATTCCTGGTACTCATTTCTGTTAGAGGCTGAGTCAACCCCATGGCCATAGTGCGGCTGGAAGGATTAGGTCAATTGAAAAATCCAATAACCTCATTGGGATTTGATCCTATGACCTTCCGGCTTGTAGCATGGTGTCTCAACCAAGTATGCTACCACATGCCCCCTCTGTATATAAATGAAGCATAGTGCCTCAACCAAGTATACTACTGTGTGCCCCTTCAGTATATAAATGTAGTATAGTGCCTCATCCAAGAATGCCACTGCATGCCCCTTCTGTATATAAATGTAGCATAGTGCCGGAACCAAGTATACTACAGTGTGCCCCTTCTGTATATAAATGTAGCATAGTGCCTGAACCAAGTATACTACTGCATGCCCCTTCACTATATAAATGTAGCATAGTGCCTCAACCAAGTATACTACTGCATGCCCCTTCACTATATAAATGTATCATAGTGCCTCAACCAAGTATACTACAATGTGTCCCTTTTTTATATAAAGTACTAAAAATATTATTGCCTTACACTGGAATTTACTGTCATAAGAACTGTCAAATTTAGTGAAATACTGCATGCCTATTTGATGAATACTGTATGTGGAGCATGGCACGGCCCTTACATGATTAACCCTTTCACTGCTACAGTGATAGGTAACTTCAGTACCCTGTGTCCTGAATTATTTTTAAATAAATCTTATAAATAATTTAAGTGCAAAGTATGAAAATTTGTGATAAATTGTAACTAATCTTACTTCAGACAGGGAACAGGTATCAGAAGTTCGCAAAAATGTTGAATTATTCAGTATTTTTCAGAGGGGAAAAGTCAGTTTAAATCGGGGTTGTCAAAGATGCCCCAAAAAGTACATACTTCACTATCCTAGTCTTATTACTATGTCACATGTTTACCAAAGTCCACAACTTTATTTAAAACTATTATAGAATGCACCGCCCACTATATGAAGCCATTTTTGCTAGACCTGTGAAATGCCCGCATCACATTACCACGGGCCATGTGCCTCTCTGTGCAGATGCAACCTTTTACATTTCTTAAGCTAGAAGGCAGAAGAATGCAGCCATTGAAATGAATGATGCTTCATTATATTCCCAATAGCTGACTATGCACCCGCCAAGTTTGAATGAGATGTGAAACTCTTAAATTCACAATATGGGTTTTGTGGATTGCAGCAAGGATGCCGTGATTTTCAGAGATCGACCTATGTCGACCACAGCAGTGTAAGGGTTAAGTGTTATCCAGTTGCTTGCTATCCACCTGAATAGGTGTCTGCTTCCTCTCTCTTCTTCTCATTTTTGTGCATCTTTCTTCTCTTATTCTTCCTCCTCCTACTCCTCCATATATGTTGATAGTGCCTCCTGGACCCATTCCAATGCTGAAAGTTGTCCTAACCGCCTCTGTTTTGGTTTTCCCACATGTCAAATCTCATCAAGTGGTTTCTCAAGTGTTACCTGTATCTTTCGATATCTCCCATGATTCTGGTTTCCCTAAGTTGACTCACTGTGTGGTTCCTTCATGAAAAGGCCAGAGATTTTTGTCAGAAATTGTATTTGTTTAACCTCCAGTCCTTCAATGTCCTTTGGGGGGTGGGGGTTGCAAATTTGATGTTTTAGATCGAAACCGTACTGGGTTCATATGTACAGGGGGAATTTTAATCAGGTTGACTGAGTTCGCAGCTCTGCACTTCATGGCGACCCGTGCCACATGCGAGTTTGGATGATGACTTAGCCTGCTTGGTGGCAGATAATGTTTGGAATGAAGGAAAATAATTAACATGTAGAACTCTACATGGTATTATGTTCATGCATGGGAGTTTGTTTATATTTTATCAGCAGTAGGCAGCAGTTACCAATGCCATGAACCATTTGTTCCTAGTTAACAGTTAGTCAGCAGTGTGGCACGACATGCCTCGTGATACTTTAGAGCAACTTGTATATCTGTAGGACACGTACATGAAATATGGATCTGCTGGAAGGTGTCGGCGAAAATTTTATTGTAAATTTGATGATCATAGGGTTCCCAGCAGACAAACACTTCATAATGTGGTGAATAAACTTAGAAGAACGGGACTGTTAATATACAAGATAAAAAATATGTGCCCAGTGTTCACTGAGGAGAACTTAGATGACATAGGGACCAGACTTGTACATAGACCTAGGAAATCAATGGAACATCTAGCTCAGGAGACTGAGGTGTCAAAGTCTAGTGCAGGAACTTTAGCACAATTGCTGAAGCCATCCAGTGAAAGTTGGTGTGTTTGAATTTGAATTTATTTGCATTCCATAGACCCTAAGTAGGTTAATACCTCTGGATATAGAACAAGTCAAAATAATACCTACTGGTACAAAACTAATATAGCTTGGTTCTACATTATTCTCTATTTACATTGAGGTATTCGTCTACAGAGTAGAAGGAATGAGCATGCACATATTTCTTTAGCTCTGATTTAAAATGTTTAGTATCATCACTCAAATTTTTGATACTTTCTGGGAGACTATTGTACACTTTTATGCCAGAAAAGTAGACTCCTTTTTGATATAGTGATAAGTTTGATGAAGGTAGATTGAAGTTATACTTTTGTCTAGTATTCATGTTATAGATATTGGAATTTCATTCAAATTTGTTTTTGTTGTACACAACAAATAAGAGAAGTGATGGTATGTATTGTGATTGAAGAGGTAGAATTTTTAATTTCTTAAATAAATCTCTACTTGAATCTCTACTTCTACATCCTGTAATGATTCTAATTATATTCTTTTGTATCTTAAAAATTTTTACACTATGTGAAGAGTTCCCCCAGAATATTAATCCATAGTTCATAATAGAATGAAAGCAGGCATGGTAAACCATCTTCAGTGTTTCCTGTGTCATAAAAGGCTTAATTGATCTCATTGCATAGCAAGCTGCACTTAATTTAGGTATAGTTTGTTCTATATGTATTTTCCAAGACAGTGTACTGACTACATGTATTCCAAGGAATTTTGTATCAGGTGCTTTACAGATTAATTTGTTGACATAACTGATGACCAGATAAATTTGGTGGCTGTTTTTAGTTGAGAATGCTATGTAATGGGTTTTATCAAAATTTAGTGAGAGAGTATTGGCTTCGAACCATCTATTTAAAGCTTTAAATACAAAATTTATATCATTTTTGAAGTCTTCAATTTTAGAGTTCTTAAATATTATATTAGTGTCATCTGCAAATAGAATTGGTTTAGATTTATTATTGATAGATCATTTATGTAGAGAAGAAAAAGCAAGGGGCCCAAACTTGATCCCTGTGGAACACCATGTTTTATAATTCCCCAGTTTGAAAATGCATTAGAACTGGAATTTTTACTTTTTATCTCCACTCTTTGGTACCTATTTTTGAGGTATGATTTCATCCATTCATTAGCTTTGCCAGTTATTCCATAGAAATTTAATTTCGATAGTAAGATATCCTGATTTACACAATCAAAAGCTTTTGCTAAATCACAGAAAATACCTCCCACAATTAATTTGTTATTGAGAGCATTTAAAATATCGTTGGTTCGTTCATAGGTTGCTTTTTCTGTGGTTTGGTCTTTCCTAAATCCAAACTGTTCTTTGACTAATATGTTGTTAGAATTTAAGTGTTCAAGTAATCTGTTATATGTAACTTTTTCAGAGACTTTTGAGAATGAAGTCAGTATAGATATTGGTATGTAGTTAGAAATACACTTTCTCTTGCATTTTTTAAAAAGTGGTTTCACTGCAGCGTATTTTAAGCGTTGCAGAAAAATCCCTGATGATAAAGATTTATTACACAAATGATTCAATGGTGAACTGATGTAAACAGAGCTTGCTTTAAGTAAATTGGTAGAAATTTCATCATATCCATGTGAATTTTTGGGCTTAAGGGATTTAATAATGTTTTCAATTTCCTTTATTGTTGAGAATTTGAGATTTGGAAATGAAATATTAAAGGAATGTGACAGATAGTATATTGGATTATTATTATTATTAAGATTGCTTGAGCGCTCGGTGTGAGCGGACGTGCTGCGCTGTGTGCTCCCGCTACATCTCTTCAACTTCAGCTGCAAGCTTCTGTACAATGTCTCTGTGTTACACAGTGTGTGAACTTAGCCTGCTCCTATGGTGGTCAGTCGGGATACTTGTTCTATATGTGTCAAGCCATTTTATGGTAAACAAAAGTCTGTTCACTGTGGTACATCTGGCATAAGATTTCACTCTGTATGCATGCAACTGGGTGAGGCCGGTCAGCCTACAGTTACGGTGGCGGGTGAGTCTGCTTTCACGTGCGATGCATGCGTGACATCACTCAGCTCTAGCAACACTAAGGATTTGGCCAGCTCAACTGGATCTACATCTCTGCCCCCTGAAGATGATAAGCCTCACCCTACGTTGAACACAGAGTACGCGATCTCCACTGTAAGTACCCAGCTCGAAGCTGTTCACCAAAATGGTCAATCCACGCTGCACTTGATTGAGTTCCTAGTGGGCATGGTCAACAAGTTAACTGAAGAGGTTGCCTACCTTAAAAATGATAACGCATGCATGAAAGAGGAAATCGAGAGTCTGCATAGGCTTATTGTGGCTGCCCCTGGGCCTTATGCTGCAAGTGAACTACGCATTCCGCCTGCGGTAACCAAGGACACGGTCACTACTCAACTTGTACCGTTAAGTGCCCCTAGCATCACGACCCTGCTTGTTTCTAATCTACCTGCTGTTCCCACTACTGCGACCATGGGTGGATTGTCATACAGGGATGATGTAGCAACCGGAAGTTCTCCCACTGATGCCGAAGGCTTTAAAACTGTCAAGTACAAAAGGAAGACCCAAGCCAAGCTCCCCCCTGCAGATATAGTCGCAGTCAGCACTGTCAGACATCGCAGGCAGCCGCTTATTGGGGTTCATAAATCTCCATCCCTGCCTGTCATTGCAAAGAAGGAAAGGACAAAGGCACTTTTTGTTTCTAGATTTAGCCCCAAGGTCACTGCTGATGATGTACACAAGTCCCTCAAGGAGCAATTAAGCCTTAAAAAGTTGGTTTGCACCAGACTTAGAACTAAATTTAACACTTATGCATCCTTCCATATTACTGTTACTGAGGATGAATTTTCGCTAATCAATGATGTTGGTGTCTGGCCATCAGGATGCTTAATTGCCCCATATTATGGTAAGCTTGCGCCTGACCAAGTATTTACCCCCAGCACATCCGAAGCTGGAATGTCTGATGCTTCTGTTAAATCTGCCGTTAACCCAGCAGGTAACGACGTGGTAGATCTAGGCTGCTCGACATCCATCTAATCATGGCTGATTACAACGACTCTAGCATGGATGGTTTGGTCATGTCTCGTTCTAAGTCTGCCAGCTGTCTCAGAATATATTATCAAAATGTAAGAGGACTCCAGATGAAATATGTTGAATTTTATGATAATGTTTGTTCCACAGATTTTGACATTATTTGTCTGACTGAGACTTGGCTTAACAATTCGTTCTATGATTGCAGTATATTTCCTAGTAGATGTACCGTTTACTGGTCTGACCGGGTATCCACCAGCAAAGCTCGTGGTGGTGGTGGTGTCTTAACAGCCATTCCCTCCAGCTTGGGTTCCTGCAGGCGCAGGCATGATTTAGAACTCTGCTCTGAATGTATATGGGTTGAGATTCCCACAGTTTACAGCCACAATTTGCTTATTGGCAACCACTATTTCTCTCCTGACACTCCACCGGGAGCCATTATTGATTATTTTCACCTTCTTGAAAACATGCTTGACACCAATAGCTTTCGTGTTGTTTTATTATGAGACTTCAATGTTCCTGGTTTTAACTGGGTGCGTGGATCACTTCTGCCCAACTGTCACTACTATGCTAAACTTAAGGGGGATGCTATATACACCTCCGCATGTCCCCTTGGCCTTTGGCAGTATGCTGTAGCTGTTGACAACCATAACTTACTTGACTTAGTCTTCTCTAATCCCACCAATCTAAAGCCTGGTCCTTCTTACTCTGATTTGGTTAAGCCTGATCCATATCACCCTCCCTTAATTATTGATGTCCACCTTCCACATTTACCTATAATCCTGATTATAAATTCAGCCATCAAAAATTCGCCGCCAGCAATTATGCTCTGCTTTACAACACCCTATCTGCTGGTGATTGGTCAGGAGTATATAGAGCTTTTTCTGCTGATGATGCAGTTGCCAGCCTAAATGCTATTGTTGAAGCTGCCATGGAAGAGGCAATTCCTTGTTGCCCTACTCGCAAACCTAAATTCCCTTTCTGGTACTCTAATTCCTTAAGGTACTACATTGGTAAGAAAAATTACTTTCACCGTCACTTTAAAAAGAAAGAAACTGATTACTGTTATGACAGATTCATTTTCTATCGTAAGCTTGTTGAAAGCACTGTCAAAACCGACAGGCTTCGATGGCTGAAGTCAGTTAACAACGACCTGAAATCACAACCTCAGCATCTCTGGAAATACGTGTCTTCTTTCAAGAAACATACTTTAGGTTGCATTCAGCTTCAAGTTGATGGTGTACACTTACATGAAACTACTTCAGTGGCTGATACCTTTGCCAAACATTTTCAATCCCTCTATGATACCCATTGTTCTATAGACCTTCCCCCTCTTTCGCAACCTACTGAATTCCTGTCTCTTGCACCTATTTCTGATGCGGATGTCTACAAGGCCACCTTTATCGGACGAACGTCATCATATGATGTCGTTAAAAGTTAGGGCAGCTGGCCGAATGACATCATATGATGTCGCGGATTCCACGCGTGTAAGGTTTTTTTTTTTTAAATTAAATTAAAAATATAAATTGTTGTTCTATTTACATGATTTTTGGTCACCACCTTTATAAGGAGACAGCCTTCCTTCCTGCATGATCTAATGTAATCTAGCGACGTCATATGACGTTAAAAGTAAGGCCAAATGGCCAAACGACATCATATGATGTCATGCATCCCACGCGTGTAAAGTTTTTTTTAAAAATTTAAAATATAAATTGTTCTATTTACATGATTTTTGGTCACAACCTTTATAAGGTGACAGCCTTCCCTCCTGCGTGATCTAATGTGATCTACTGACGTCATATGGCCGAACGACCTCATATGATTTCGCGCATTGCACGCATGTAAAGATTTTTTTTTTGTAAATAAATTTTACTCTACTTACATGATATATGTTCACCATCTTCATGAGGAAACAGCCTTCCCTCCTGCGTCATCTATGGTAATGTGGCCTTCGTATGGTACTGCCGAAAAAATTCCGAAATGCAGAGTCCGACATCGCAGCTCACGCACTTCGTACGAACGCTAGACTGCTTCCCACGCGAAAAGCACACACGACACCACAGTTGCGATTTAGAGGAAGCAGGCCAGTGATGTCGAGCTGCAGTGATATTTATCCCCGCAGCTACACCGGAATAATTATTCACACCTCTCCACCCACACTGGTCTGGCGGTCCCCAAGGTGATGACCCTTTGTCCGCGGAATCAGAACTCCAACTTTCCTCACCACTCTCAGAATCGGTTGAATAGCAGTCCGAATCTGTGTCATTGAACAGCTGTTTCTCAATTTCAGCATCTTCCATACGACGTACATCATCGTGTGGCCATGGTGAACTAGCAGTGAAAGGTTTGCTGCCCGCACAAAATCTCTCTGTTCTTAGACCACGACCAGAAGCCATAAATCATAACCTCGCGCCCACACATACAAAAATCTCATTCACGTCTTGGCTGAACTCAATATCTGCTTCAAACATGCTAGATGATGTCATGGGTGGCTAACCTTATATTGCGAAGTTTCAAAATCATTACAAACACAATGGTTTGACTGCAATGAATGAACGAATGACCGATATGGCAACACCATATTCCGAGAATGTACTCCTGTGTCTTTCTAACAGATATTACACAGCGAGCGATTTCAAACGCCCACAGTCCTGCATGCCGACATGTCCCATACGATAAGTAAGCTTCAACAAGAGATAGCATTGTATGTGAGTTCGCCACGAAGGACTTACACGCTAAAACGCATGGTGCAGAAAATGTATTACACTGCTGGAATGCATGGTGCAGAAAATGTATGAATTTCAGGAAGTTTTTTTTTTTTTAATCATTGTAAAAAATTTTTACAGATATTAAAATCTGTAAATTAGAATATCTGATTCTATATTCTTTCTACATTAAAGGAGCGTTCATTTCGTTCGTTTATCATAAAAAATGTAGAAATCACACCATTTTTAGAAACATGCTTACAATTTCATTGCTCTAGAAGGGCAGGCATTTAAATAAACTCCGTCCAGCTGCCCCTGCGGGAAATTAAATGGCCCGTCCGATAAAGGTTAAGAGACTAAAATCCTCTAAATCTGTCGGACCGGATGATATCCCGGGGTTTGTCATAAAAGGCTGTTCGGCAATTTTTATTCCTGTACTTAGGCATATATTTAACTTGAGCCTGTCTCAGCAGCAATTCCCTACTGCATGGAAGGAAGCGACTATTGTGCCTGTATTCAAAAGAGACAATCCTGCCTGTGTGAGCAACTACAGACCCATTACCCTTCTCAACAACTTCTCTAAGCTCCTTGAATTCATTATTCACGATCATATTTCGCATTACATTAAACTTCATCCCAACCAGCATGGCTTCACC
>NW_019739962.1:418822-421645 GCF_002891405.2 Cryptotermes secundus
GTGCCGCAAGGCTCTGTCCTGGGGCCCCTTCTTTTTAATGTATTCATTAATGACCTCTGTAACTCGATAAGACATTCCCGTTTTCTAATCTTTGCTGATGACCTCAAAATTTTTCACATCATAGACACTCTGCAGGATTGCCTCTTACTTCAAAATGACATTCATCATGTCAGTGACTGGTGCTCTGCCAACTCCACGAGTATTAATATCAACAAAACGCGTGTTATGTCGTACTCAAGGAAGACTAATGTCCTGCTCTATGGGTATCAGCTTTGTCGTACTGCTATTACACGCACCAGTTGCGTTAAGGACCTAGGTGTTTTCTTTGATTCTAAATTATATTTTCACAATCATGTTGATTTTTTATATTCTGAATGTATAAAGCTGCTAGGTCTTATATGCTCATTAACTTTTAGATTTTCTTCTCTTGACTGTTTATGTGTGCTGTATCTTACACTAGTCAGGTCCAAGTTGGAATATGCCTCGGTAGTTGGGAATTCTATCACCTCTACTGACTCCGCAAAACTTGAACGCATCCAGAAAAAGTTTGCATCTGTCTGTTTCTATCGCTACTTCCCACATAGCTCCTATAGTTATACATCTGCCTTAGAGAGACTAAGATTGCACCCCCTAAGTCTGCGTAGACATCTTCTTGATGCACTCTTCTTCATTCAGGTTTATCGTGGCCTTAAATCCTGCTCCTCCCTTCTGGATAATGCTAGTCTTCGTGTTCTACTTACCATGTTCGAGACCTCTACTTTTAGCATTCGACCCTCAAAAAGACACTGTCCCTCTTCTTGGTGCGCCCTTGCTACCAACGTGGTGGGTAAAGATCTTGACATATTTGCAGACGGAGCGGTTTCTCTGAATCATATTTTACAAGCATGTACCAAACCTTTTACGGTGCTACTTGATTAGTGTTTTCATTCACTACAAATATGTGTTACCTCGGCTAGCTTTAATTATTCTTATGTAATTGGTTTTAATTTATTGACTGGTTATTAATTTTATTAATTTTATGCTATCACTCACTGGTGTCTTATCTTAGTATTTAGTTACTAACAGTATTAGCAACATTCGTAATATTTCATAAATGTATGTATATATTTCAGTCTTCTTTAGATCTATGTTCACAGATTTATTTGTCGTATTTGTATTTTGTTTTAATTATTTTGTACCTTATATACTCGTGCTAACTTTGTAATTGGCCGCTGGGCTGTTAAGTTATTGCACGTAAATAAACATGAATTGAATTGATGTTTTCTCAACTAATGAGAGGAATATTCATTAAATGCACTCACAATAGCTTGTGGATTATTAATAGATGTGCTGTAAGTGCAAGAAGGACTGTTGTACATGTGTTTTTAATGAAACAATTCAGAAAGATATTTGTGTAGAGGGACAGCATTTTCAACACCACCTGTGATTTGAACAAAGGTAAGAACTTCCCTTCATTCCTAATGTTATAGGCATGCTGAGTCATCTGCAAAATATGCGTGTGCTCCACGACTGACCATGCTCTGGTTATGGTGAAACATGGAACCGAGAACATGTCAAGCTCATTAGAAACCTCCCAGTTTGTTTGGGTTTGGACTCCAGAAATGTGCTTGCCCTCTCATCACAGATGTGTTAATTAAAGTTACTGACTTGTACAGTTTTATCCTTGTTCTCAATATATTAACCATTTAATGAAAATGATTTATATTCATGTGTAATGTGCAGAAACAGATAAAGAATATATTTTGGCACCCTTATTCTAAGCCCAAAATATACTACAAGGGTCCCATCACGTGGAATTTGTGAAGTTGCTGACACTCTGCCCTTATTACACAGAAGAAGGGCAGTCTTCATTCAGAATTAGTAAATTGTATATATTTCTTTCAGTGCACTGGTTCCCAAAGCAAGAGATGATGTACTTAGATTTGAGAATGAACTCTCAGAGTAGGGGAGTGAAACACATTCCCAGAGAGAGCATGAGACGGAAATCATGAGTGCCATGTAGAAAGAGTTATATGTCTAGAGAGGAGGAGGAGGCAAAGGATGCTGCCATGATGAAGGTGAGGCTTGCCTACACACAATGAACATGCCCTTCACTCTCGTGTCATCAGAAGCCCAGATGTGTTATCTTGACAGTAAAGCACAGCACTAGCCTGCTGTCCAGTTCACATCCTTTTTAATCCTTGTGCTTGAGATACATTTTAATTTTTTTTGTATGATGTCACACTAGGAATGATAATTGTAAGCACATGTATGGCCGCGCCATAGCTCAAGTGGTTAGTCGCTGGCTTCCTGCTGCGGCACCCCAAGTTCGATCCCGGGTCTGGTCAAGTGGGATTTGTGGTGAACAAAGTGGCTGTGGGGCAGGTTTTTTCCGAGTACTTCCGTTCTACTGCCAATCTTCATTCCACCAATTGCTCCACAAACGCCCCCTTCTGTGGCTGGTACAATAGGCCAGAAGTGGCCGCAGTACAAGGGACTTAGTCCCACTCCACTAGCAATAAAAAAGAAGCACCATGTGCCACGTGCAAGGATTTTATTTTGTACTTTTATAAAATTGCATTCAAACAGTATAATCAGAGAGGAATGGTTCAAACTTAGCCAAGGATGGAATTCCAGCACCAGATTTTTATGGTACTTCAAAACATACATCGCGAAAATCCCAAGAAGACAGACTAGGACATGATAGGAGAATGAACTAATAAGCTCCATGAATTCAAATCTTCCACACATACTGTGCCTTACTGAACATCACATGAAACAGCTGGAATTAGAACATCTTCACTTAGAAAATTATAATTTAGGTGCTAGATACTGTAGGAAAAC
>NW_019739962.1:423692-439529 GCF_002891405.2 Cryptotermes secundus
CATCTTGGCAGGCTGTCGTCTCTTTCTGCCAGGCATCCATATTGGCTTGCAACCTCTTCTCTCGCATGGCGGCCGTCCTTTCTTGGATGGCTCTTGTTTCTGCTCGGGTGGCTTCAGTTTCTGCGACAATCTTTTCTCGCCAGGCGGCCATCTCTTCCCGCCAGGCTTTTCTATCGGCCGACTCCTTTTCCTGGTCGGCCCTCATTTCTTTCAGCATCTCATCTGTTCTTTCTTGGCCAGTGCTGATTTTCTTCAGCAAGAGTTCCAACATCTGCTGCATTTCCATTTTCTTTGTTGTAGGACGCGTGTTAGAGTTCGAAGTCACTTCTGACACCAATGTCACGTGTTGGGCGTATAACGCGACAAATAAGTTGACGCCGTCGTCTGATATAGCGAATTTATTTCGTTCGCTCACGCTTTACACACATTACAATCATTTGCACTTGCAGTGTTACAATCACTGCTCACAATATTCGGGCGAGACGGATATTCCAAACTGACTTCTTAGACGGGCGATCCGCGACTGACTTCTTCGAATGCTATTCTGAGACGCACTACTCGTCGAAACTGGGCTTTTATAACCTTGGCCGCTGATAGGCAACGAACTCTCGGTTATAACCATGGAGACTCCTGTTAGATCTACAATGGACCAATTGTTGTTTCCGCTGTAACGGTCTATTTTAGCGTTTCCATAGCAGTTACTCCTCTGGTTTGCCGACACGTTACACTGGTGTCAGAAGTGGGATTCGAACCCACGTCACGCTACAATATCTTACTATTGAAATTAAATTTCTATGGAATAACTGGCAAAGCTAATGAATGGATCAAATCATACCTCAAAAACAGGTATCAAAGAGTTGAAATAAATAATAAAAACTCCAGTCATAATGCATTTTCAAACTGGGGAATTATAAAGCACGGTGTTCCACAAGGATCAATTTTAGGTCCCTTACTTTTTCTTCTCTACATAAATGATCTATCTAAAACCATCAACAATAAATCTAAACCAATTCTATATGCAGATGACACTAGTATAATATTTAAGAACTCTAAATTTGAAAACTTTAAAAATGACATAAATATTGTATTTGAAGCCTTAAACAGATGGTTCGAAGCCAATTTACTCTCATTAAATTTTGATAAAACCCATTACATATCATTCACAACTAAAAACAACCACCAAATTGATCTGGACATCAGTTATGCCAACAAATTAATCTGTAAAGTACTTGATACAAAATTCCTTGGAATACATGTAGACAGTACACTGTCTTGGAAAATACATATTGAACAAATTATACCTAAATTAAATGCAGCTTGCTATGCGATGAGATCAATTAAGCCTTTTATGTCACAGGAAACATTGAAGATGGTTTACCATGCCTACTTTCATTCTATTATGAACTATGGATTAATATTTTGGGGGAACTCTTCACATAGTGTAATAATTTTTAAAATACAAAAGAATATAATTAGAATCATTACAGGATGTAGAAGTAGAGATTCATGTAGAGAATTATTTAAGAAATTAAAAATTCTACCGCTTCAATCGCAATACATATTATCGCTTCTCTTATTTGTTGTTTACAACAAAGATAAATTCAAATTAAATTCTGATGTCTATAACATGAATACTAGACAAAAATATAACTTCCACCTACCCTCATCAACTTTATCAGTATATCAAAAAGGAGTCTACTTTACTGGCATAAAAGTGTTCAACAATCTGCCACAAAGTATTAAAAACTTGGGCAATGATACTAAAAAGTTTAAATCAGAGTTAAAGAATTATCTACATGCTCATTCCTTCTACTCTTTAGATGAATACTTCAATGTAAATAGAGAATGATGTAAAATTAAGTTATATTAATTTTTAAGCTAAAATTGCCTGTACTTATGTATGTAACCTTTTGACTTGTTCTGTATCCAAAGGTACTAACCTGCTTAGGATTTATGGAATGTAAATAAATTTAATTCAATTCAATTCATACAGAATATCTGACGAGAGAGGCACCAAGTTAAGCAGTGTGTTGATAGGATAAAATTGGGTGGGTGACCACACAGTTTGACTGCCCATCTGCTGCATAGTACACCAATAGGAAGGGCATCAATTTGACAAACTGGTATAAATATCAGTGACATATGGCCATTCACCTCAACTCAAATGATGGAGACCGAGGAAGTCTCTGAAATGTTGGTTTCTAGTTCAACATTGACAGGTCTGAGTGCCCAAAAAAGATGTTAGCACACATTCCATTCTATTTGCTGCAGTGTTTAGGCAGCCCATACACTCATTTCCATTATGATTTATGCTCTTATTTGGGAACGCTTCATGTGCTGTCTCCTTGGGAATTTGTTCATGAGGAACTCGGGGGAAGTTTTTGTAGTTTCTGGAGTTATCTGTTTCACTTAGATGCTGAAGTCTTGTAAATCTGCTGAATTCTTTCAGCACCAGTGATATTTCCTGTCTCCATGCTACTGTCCCATGGTTTCACATGCAATTTCCAACTTATTTGTCTGCAGGGAGCTAAAAAAATTAACACTGATTGGACCCTTCTCACTGCCCTAGTGTGTGAGTCCAGTTGTGGAGGCCAGAGCATTAGTCACGTGAACTCACTGTTTTCTGTTCAGTGGCGGCGGCCCACTGACTGACTGACTGACCGACCAACCGACCGACCGACCGGCCGGCAGACAGTTGTACCTACTTACAGGAAATTATGTATCTGGATCACAATCTTTTTTGATCCATCTGTCCTTCTGGGTAGACGCGATGCTTTGTGTCTTTAAATAAACCATACCTGCTTCAACCCGTACATAACCACCTTTTCATTTCTTATTTCATACTACTGACTTTTCCCGCTGACACTGAAATATTGACTAAGAAACAATTACTGTTTAGACCAGAGGTATTAAAACCAGACTTTTATTAGTACTAGTAATACTTGAAATTGTAAAGGTGAAGTTTAAAAGTAAAGATATCCCTGAGCCTAATTAATGAATCACCATGATGGAAAATGTGGAGGTATAGCTCCACCATTCTTGACCTCTGCATTGGATGGAGGTGAGTGGTCAGCTTCATACCTCTTCCGCTTCCAGGAAAACAGCCCCTGGTACCCATTGTATAGGAGGCTGGGTGGGCATTATACCTGGTGTGGATGTTATGCAGAAAAGAATTGCCTGTTCCAGGAATTTAACTCCAGTTCCTTCTTGTCTAGCCCATAGCCTGGGCACTGTACTGACTGAGGTCCCATTTGAAATTTTAGAGGATAGTAGTTCAGCTGAAAGATAAGGGCAGTGCTGGCGGGATACATGGCATGATGTATACTGTGCATAAGTGTGTACCTTAGTTTATGTTGTGAGAGAATGAAGTATTGGTAGATATAGTAGAAATTAGAAATGGCTTATTTTATGGTACATGCGTGGAGATAACTGAGAAAAACCTTGATAAACTTTTCCTCATTTCAGGATAGCTGCTTTCTGGGCCAAGAATGAAACCTTAATCTTTGAAGTACAAAGCTAGCCCCATAGCTGCTAGTTTGGAATGAGGATAAAAGTGAGTAGTAACATTGTACCTCACTTTTCATTATAAATGTGTTGCAGGACATGGGGGGGAAATTGTGTTTTCTGTTGATGACAGACTTGAATTCTTAGAGTAAAATTAGTTTAGGTCCTGCTAAGAGTATTTGACCCCATTAAGTGTTACACATCTGTTTTTTTTTGTTTTTTTTTAATCAGATGATCAGAGAACTCCATTGTAGCTGGAGATTAATCCTGAAGAAAGCACCAAAGTGAAAAAATTATTATTTCACTATTGCAGATTTAATTCTGTTTCATATTTATTGCCATAATTATTTTGGCTTTAGAAAGTTAGTACAGTCAGCTCATTTGTAATTCACGTTTATAAGCAGTTTGGCTGTAAATGTTATGGTACACTTGTAACTGAGACGAGCATATGACAGATGGGCACAATGTGCTATAGGGGTATGGCACAGGGAGAAGCATTTCCTGTTGAACCACTTGTTGTGATAACTCAATTTTTCAAGAATGTAACTGTTTCATTAATAGCAGAAATTGTGTACAAAAAATATGGCTTTGGGGAGTCGATGAACATTTAAATACACATATAAAAGAAAATCCTTATCAGCAATAGAACTGAATACAGGACCTTCATACAGCTAAAGAATTAATTTGTCTGCCACAGAATAAGATAATTTTGAGATGTACACCAAATATTTCAGCCTCATGACAGGTCCTGACATTGTCTCTGAAGATGGTGCTGCACACACAACCAACAGAAAGTGAAACTGATATATTCAGTATATGTTAAAATAACAACAGTACAGTTTGTGTCTGATATGCAACTGTAATAGAGTTTACAGAGACATTAAGAAGTTCACTGCATTGCCGCTGTTGTTAGAATGTGTAATTTCAGCTGAAGCAGAATGTTATTGTAGTATTGATATCATGAGAGACAATGTCAGTGCTATTTTGATGTTTGTGTTTATTTTATGACTTGCATAGAGTTAATGTATTGGCTCTATATAACAATCAACAATCTATATATGTTTAATATATGTTTAATTACTGGTATGGAAAAAGACCCAGCAATGAAAGATCTCTCCAAATTTACAGCCTCCATTAGCAAGACTTGCAAGTTCTAATAGAAATGAACTGTAGGTTAGTGAACATGTGATAATTGCTGTCTTTTGGAAAATTTGTTCATGACATAATCTGCAATTGATATATGCTTATTTCACATTACAAGGACACCTTTGTTGGGTTCTAAAGGAGGTCACAAGATACTAACGTGTTATGTCTATATTTACTGAAGGATGTGATCTCTTATGGTTGAAGTTGTCCTGAAATATTTCCCTGCCATTCTCCTTCCAACAGAAGGATTTTGTTTTGGGTGTCATGGTTTTTATGTATTCTCTTCACAGACTGAATGGATTTGAACACCAAATTGAGGAATATCGTAAATGGATGAAATTTAATGCTGGGATCGTTGAAATTGAATGTTAAATGAAGGGAGAGATCTTAACACATTAAGGACTGGCAATTTAAATATTTAAATCACCCTGGGGAATGCCATTATTAAACCTACTATCCTAACACTTGCACTGTTCATTTTAAAAATTAATGTAAATTCTCCTAATTCATTTTATGAACTAGAGTTTTTGTAGAACACCAATGCTCATTTTAAAAATTAATATAAATTCTCCCAATGAATTTTATGAGCTAAAATTTTTGGAGAACACCAATCCTCCTAGACGTGCTTGAGGGTGCCGTTAAGCAAGGCTTAGCAGGCCTTGCTCTGACGAAGAGGATTTTGGCAAAGAAGTCCTTGGATCACAGCTCGATGTTAATAATACACTATTCACGATACTACACAATTACAAATAGCGGTTACTTGTAAGTAAGTTGTGCCTTGAAAACACTTTAAGGTTTACAGCATTTCGTAGTGACACAGCAGAAGATGTATGTCAGTCACTAAAATTTTGTTAATCAGAAGAATTTAAATTTGAAATATTGTTGCCTTTTACAATCTGACTGAGTGACCCACCGTCTGTCTATCTGTCTGAGAACGGTGTTTATAATATTTGGACCGAAGAGAGATTAAGTGAGAGGAGGTTGGAAAAAACTGCATAATGGGGAGCTTCATAAGTTGTCCTCTTCTCCAAATATAATTAGAATGATCAAGTCAAGGAGGATGAGATGGGAAGGACATGTAGCACGAATGGGGAAGAGGAATGCTTGTAAGATACTGGTGGGAAGGCCGGAAGGAACCCTTGGAAAAAAATAGGTAGTATGCCTGTAGGCTATTTGGGGCAAATAACCTCAAGTTGGGAGCGATGTTACATGTACACCCAGTACTAGCAACGAGTTGCTAAACTAGTTACAGCGGAAGGCAAGATTCTTGGTAAACAGTCCATTACTATGTTATGCAAAAATAGAGGGCGTGTTTTCTGTAGATTTGGTCGACGCGCCAATAGACTAATTGGATAGCGATCACGTGATATATGTTTACTGTAGGTCCGTATCTGTGCCAAAGTTTTATACGGGAGAGAGAAGCTGGTTTGCAGTCGGTCGTAGCTGAGAGTTTGAGTCAAGGACACGAAGCTGTTATGGACAGGAGTTATGAGGATTCAGCCGTGAAATATTAATAGATGTTGAAGACTTTATGTGAACTGTAGTACAGTGATATCTGGAGTGTGATAGTGCTAGTTCTTGTGTTTAACTGCGTTACCAGGAGAGGACTACTGTATGTGTGTAACAGCGAATTATAAAGTGTAAATCAGTGAAAGCAGACTACTAATTGTAATTAAGATAACTTGTAACTGAAATGCTAAGGAATCCAATCCAACTATAACCTGTTATTTTCGTCACGCGTACTACCCTACACATGACAATATAATATATAGGTTAAAATCTGTCTTTCAACAAGGCCATTACAGCAACATTAAAACTAATTATCAACTCAATCCGTTATTGCCTTCTCATCTCGATCAACGGCACACATCCACAGCAGTTGATACAGCGTCATTTGCGTGAGAATCAAACCCACCAAGTGCTTGTTTCTATGAATTGTATTGACGTTGATAGTTCACGTATGAACTGTTTATACATTATAAGGAACTCCCCTTCTAACTTGATTACGTTTTCCTTTACTTAATTTAACTTAGTCCAAACAAAGAACTGCAAACATCTAACATGATTGAGTTTTCAAACACAGCCACATGAAATGTGAAGTCAGTCGGGATTTAATGTGAGCAGACGTTTAGCCATAAACTAAGCCATAATTTGGCTCCTTCATAGCTCAAGCGGTTAGCTGCTGGCTTCCCACCGCGGCGGCCCGGGTTTTATCCCGGTTCTGGTCAAGTGGGATTTGTGGTGGACAAAGTAGCTGGGGCACGTTTTCTCCGAGTACTTCGGTTTCCCCTGCCAATCTTCATTCCACCAGTTGCTCCACAATCACCCTGACCTATCATCTGTGGCTGGTACGATAGGCCAGAAGTGGCCGCAGTACAAGGGAATTAGTCCCACCCCACTAGCAATAAAAGAAGCCATAAATAAATATTTCTAAAACATTCTGAAACCCACAGCTACATTAAAGTAAGCTTACATTGAATGTAACGATGATAATGATGGCAGGAACAACAGTAGAAATAGGCTAATAATAACTGCATGAACTATAGATTCTGGATTTGTGCATACCGAATGGTATGGTTCCTTTAGGGAAGAAGTTCTCTTGTGGCTGTGAACAGAAATAATGTCAATATTCTTGAGTTACTGCAAGATTTACAGGATAACTGTAATTATATATATATATATACTCCGTTAATATAAAGAATTCGTATAGTGGGAATATACATCAAAGGAAGTAATCACTTCCTAATTGAGTGAATATCCCGGTATTTGCCTGGGGAAAACAACTATACTGACTAAAGTATTTGTGGTTTCTATCAGTCCCTGCGGCATTCTGTCGAATCGTGATTAAACAACAGTGAATTCTGTAAAGTCAGAATTGCCAAATATTGACTCCCATGTGCGAGCGAGCTTATCGTATTGCAATTCAATATTTTGAATGACTGAGATGAATTTAAATGAAACAGCAAAGTCCGTATAGGTAAACATTTGTTTCATACATTTTCCTATCAAAAATCGTCTAAAACAAAGGAGATGCTTTACTCAGAATTTTTGGCTAAGAGACAAGAAATGACAAAGATTAATAACAATCAAAAACCCTATTATCGCTGACTGTGACGTGAATTAGTCCACCTTTTGAAGAGACAGTTGACCAGGTGATTCTCCAAAATTCTCTAACCAAAGTTCACTTCAGTTCTAATATTCTGAAATTTGAAACACCATCATGAAACGTGTCAGGTGTTCCCTCATTTCTTTCAAATTGTAGGTTCGGTGTTTTAATTTTTTCTTTTGCAAACTCAAATATTCCGTTATTTATTGGTTGGAAGAACTTTCATGTCGTAGTGTTTGGGGTCGCTGATCAGAGTGGCCACAAGGTGTAAGGCATGAACTGTCTTGGCTCACTCGAACTCTGGGATCATGGGTTCGAATCCCACTCGAGTCATGAATGTTTGTGTTCTGTATATAGATATAGGACTTGCGACAGGCTGATCTCAATGCTAGAGATCCTACCGACTGTGTAAAAAGGTCAAGAACCTGGAAAGCGGCCAAGACCTAAAAAAGAACTGCAGAGGCTTAGATAGGTACTTGGGAAGGTTGGGTGGGTCGGTGGTGTTTGGGGTCTGCTTAAATACTTCACCCTTTCAAATCTGAGTACATTCACCAGAAGTCACAAAGTTACTCGTACTTGTTTTTCACCATTCCTGCAAGCAGTGCCTCTCTCTCGAACAGTAATTCTCTGCTCTAAAAAAAATATATAGTTAACTGGCGCAGCACGCAGATTCAGGGGTCTAAGTCATCGTTTTGGAAGCAACACAAATAGACTTAGGAAACAGTCCAGACATTTATGACTGTGCTACAGGAATTTTCACTGAAAACAAAATAGTCGCACGGTATAGATGTTCAAGCTCAGCTCAATAGTCGTGAAGCGTTTGTAGCCTATTTCTCTCCATCTTTTCAAAAAGTAAAAGGATGCTTATGAGAGAAGTTTCTATACCAGTATATCCAACAGTAATATAAACATATACAGGTTGGATTCTTGGCCGGGGCATCGACTATCCTGAGCAAGGAATTCGTAGCTTTCCTGCCACAGTCCGAGAAAATGACGGAACTGACAAAATCAGTCAACAGCAAATTCACGATTCACTAATTGTGGTACCTTGTGTCCCTGTATAGTCTGAGTTGCTTACAGATGCAATAAGGAAACTCACGTTCAAGGAGTGTAATTGTCCTCCTGCACGGTGTTCACGGTGTGAATTTTTTTTTTAATTTATTGGCTGGTACAAGATGTAAGCAAAATGTTTCAAAGACTAGTTCACTTGAACTAACAATCCGTTTTAATTTGACACTAATTTACTAAGATTATATGAAGTTAAGTTCACCCATCGGATGCCTTAGCTGTCGTGCTGCTTGGCTAGTTCGTAAGGTTTGGTCCATTTGAGTCACCTGGTTGGGTTTCCCCCATTTAGGAGCCTGGACGCATCTTCATTGACATGTTGTCGAAATCAGTTTTCGTGTGAGGTTGCATATCTTGCAATAATGGATGCGACTGTTTTGACACTGAGGTCTCGATGGAGGTCCCTGTTGCATACATACCAGGGCACATCTGCTGTGCTTCTTAGTACTTTGGTCTGGTATCGTTGGATTACTTCGATGTTGCATTTTTTTGCACATCCCCATAATTGGACGCCATATGTCCAGACTGGTCGCAGCATTTGTTTATACAGGAGCAGCTTGTAGTACATTGCCAGTTCTGATCAACGTGCGAACAGCCAGTACATTTTTCGAAATTTGATTTGCAGTTCCTCTTGCTCCTTCCATCGGAGTTTGGCGTCAAGTGTCATTCCGAGGTACTTTGCTGTGTTGGCAGGTGGTATTCTTACTCCATTTAGTGAGATTGATCGCTGATTAATCTTTTGGTTGGTGAAGTTGATGTACGTAGATTTGGTTTCATTGAGCTTGATACGCCATTTACGTGTCCAGGTGGCGATATTATCAGCTGCTCGTTGCAGTTTTGTTGTTGATTCCTCGATTGTGTTTACTGTCGCCATCACTGCGGTGTCGTCCGCAAATGTGGCAATCGTTAAGTTCGGCGTTTGTGGTGTGTCATTGATATAAAGTAAATAGAGGACCGGTCCCAGAACGCTTCCCTGGGGTACACCGGCCCGGATTTCTTTTAATTCTGAATACGTATCTTCGTGTTTGATGCGAAATTTTCGCTCCTTTATGTAAGATTTGAAGAGTCGATAGTACGAATCAGGAAGAATCGATTTTAGCGTATGTATCAGGCCGTCGTGCCATACTCGATCAAATGCTTGTGCTGTGTCCAGAAATATTGCCGAGCATAGTTTTTATGTTCAAGAGATTTTTCTATGACATCGGTTATTCTGTGCACTTGGTCAGTAGTTGAGTGCTTACTGCGAAACCCAAACTGGTGGGATGGGACAAGTTGGTATTTTTCGATGACTGGTTTGAGACGTTTCAGGGTCAGTTTTACAAACACCTTCGACATTATGGGTAACAGTGCAATTGGCCGATATGATTCCTCTTCAGTGTGGGTTTTTGCCAGGTTTAGGTATCATAATTATTCCTGACGCTTTCCAAGATGCTGGTACATGTTTTAGTCTGAGGCATTGATTAGTGTGGTTAGTTTTACTAAGTTTGGAGTTTTTTAATCATTGTACCTGTGATCATATCGAAGCCAGGGGCTTTCTTCGTGTTGAGGTTTGTATGAATTTCTTCAGCTACTTTTGGTGTGACTAGCGGGATTGAGTCCTCACACTCGTTTGGGTCAAGTTCAGGCAGTTCGTCTGGTCCTGGGTTAGGCAGGAACCTACTTTTGAGGTGTTCCGCAAACGTTTCTACTTTAGTGTTGTGATTGCGGGCCCACTGTCCATCAAGTTTTCGGATTGGGGTTACCTGTGTGATAGGGTGTTTGAGGTACTTCGTTGCTTTCCACAGAGAGTATTCCGTGCTCTGATCTCTTTTGTTAGTTGTTGCGTCATCCTGTTTAGGTTGGTTTTATCCTGTGGCTCCTGTGTTTGATGCCAGCGCCTTATTAATTTCGTTTTTCAGCAATCACGTCCCTGATCTCTCTTGCGTAGTTCAGTCCCTCGAGCTTTCTTTTCATGGTGGGTGTACTTTTCCATGCTGCGTCCTGGATGGCTATGGTAAGTTTTTCGCCTCATCTTCTACTTGGTGAATTGTTTTGAGTGGAGCCATCAAGTTAATATTGTTTTCCAGAAGGAAGTTAAAATAGTCCCAGTCTTTGCGCTTGTTTATCAGGTCGGGGTTCTGGTCTTTTGTTATAATATGTTCACTGATTGTTAGTAGTATTGGTGAGCAGTCAGAACTCAGATCGTATCCCACATCAATTCTGATGTAGTTTGCTGAGACATTTTTAATGACGAAAATGTCGATCAGATCAAGTGTCTTGTTCAGGTCGGTTGGGCAGTATGTGGGCTTTCCAGTAGATATGAATTCACACCTGTAGTCCATGGCGGCTTGGTATAGTTGGCGCCCTTTTGGTGTGGTTAGTCTAGATCCCCACTGTGTATGTTTCGCGTTGAAATCACCTCCAATGATGAATCGACCATTTAGGTTCCGGAAGAGTTCTTGGTACTGTTTTGCGTAAATATTACAACGCGGCGGGCAGTATATTGCACTTACATTGAGTGTTTGTTTTGTTGTCGCTGTTGTTACAGATGTGGCTTGGATATCACTGGTAGCACACTTTTCTTCTTCTAGTATTTTATATTGTCTCGAATTATAATGGCACTTCCACCGCGANTATACCGCAGTTGCTAGGCAGCAGTAAACAACTCCCAAGAGCGTTGCTAACAACACAGCGCCAGAAAACAATGGTGCCTATTACGTGGCTGTTTCCTGCATTGTCCGGAACGAGGCTAGATACGGAGCAGAGAAGACTATTCACAATTCAGTTCTCAGTTCTCAATCTAGCCAGCGGTTAGTTCCGAGTAAGCCAGCAGTTAGTTGCAGTACAGTATTTGTGATACTGCCGATGGCAGTAATTGTAAGATTGTAATTTGGGTGATTGTAAGTGCGAATGTGAGGTTATTTGTCGCGTTCTGCACCCAACACGTGACAATATTATAATGCGGCGGGCAGTATATTGCTCCTACAGTGAGTGTTTGTTTTGTTGTCGCTATTGTTACAGATGTGGCTTGGATATCACTGGTAGCACACTTTTCTTCTTCGTAGTGGTTCATATTGTCTCGAATTATAATGGCACTTCCACCGCGAGCCGTATTAGCAGGGTGAGTGGTACGATATGTTACGTAATTTAGAAACTTAATGTGAGATTCTCCAGTAAAATAGGTTTTGGATATGAGACAAATATCTATGTTCTCGGTGCTTAGGATTCCTTGCAGCTCGTCTTTATGTTTAAGCAGTCCATTCGCATTCCATTCCATAATGCGTAGGGAGTTAGACATTGGTGAAGTTAGCTCCCGAGCCTGTAGAGTCGCTGCATCGTTTGCTGCAACATCGTTTATATCGAGTTTTGTTGTTTTCCCGCTGTTACCTGGCTATGTGACCGTCGGGTTGGGTTTGGAGCTGTTGATTTGTTAATGTTAGTTGCTTGTTCTGGCGACTCATTTGATTGTGATAGTGTGGTCCTCTTGTTTACATGTCGTGTTGGACGCTCTGGATGCACTTGGCTGTTGGCAGAGTTATTTCTGAATTTGAGAAGGTCTATGTACATTTCGCAACCACGGTAGTTTGCAGGATGGTTCTTTCCGCAGCGCACGCATTTTGATTCCTCATACGTCGGTTTGCTGCAATCCCGCGTGAAATGTTGTTTCCCAAATTTCTCGCACCTTGGTGTTTTGTGGCAGAAGTTGTGGGTGTGTCCGTATTCTTGGCAGCGTTTGCACTATGGTATGATTTTGTTTCTCCGCAGTGGTTCTGTTTGCACCTTGGAGCTCATCACGGTTTTAATGTTGTATATTTTGTCAATATCCATTTCTCTGTCAAATGATACCATGAAGATATCCAGGGGAACTACTTCCTGCAGTCCTACAGCGGTGCGTTCCCGTTTCTGTTCGGCCATGAGCCATTTTTGTTTGTTTGTGTGTGTGTGTTTTTTCGCTTTCAGTCCTTGTTGGATGAGGTGGTTTACAGCATTGATTGCGTCGATATAATGGTGCAGCTCCTTAATCATTACTTTGATGTCTCTCGTTTGTTTATCTTCCAACGAGGCGGTGTGAATAATGGAAAAATCCCTGACCTTGCCAGGAAGTGAACCGCATTTTTTTTTCCTTAATTTGGCCCATTGCCTAGAGACAGTGATGCTTATTAAGTAAAGAATCAGTTGTCAAGGAACTTACCCAATAATAAAAGATTATATCCACAGTTATTACTGCACATGTGAAAATGATGTTTCTCACCTGCAACACAAACCAGTACAAGGGATATATAAGAATTTATTCTATTTGGAACTCATCTACTGATCAGGTGACTGAGTTTCTGAAAGATGCCTTTTTAAATATATGGCAATATATTATTTTCCAAATCCCTTCGAAGGAATTTGAATGAATCTCTCTCTCCCAGAAAACATTTCAGTACATCATTTAGACAAAACTATTATTGCTTAGTAGTGAACTACTTAGAGACTAACTAGAAGCTATGCATATATTATTGCTTTGATGAAACTTACTTCCACATCCTTCTCTTGTTTTATTTCATTGACAGTCTCAATGATGGCTGAAGAATAAAAAACGACATGAGAATGCTACACAGATCCACATTCACCTCACTTGATACAGTAATTCCAATTTCTTCTCTTTAGAAGAGCAGGGCAAGCCCAGGTAATGTGTAGGGAGTTAGGCTTTGGTGATGTTAGCTTCGATCCTGTGGAGTCTCTGCATGATTTTCTGCAACATCGGTTTATCGAGTTTTGTTGTTTTCGCGCTGTTACCTTGCTATATGTCTTTCGGGTTGGGTTTGGAGCTGTAGATTTGTTAATGTTAGTTGCTTGTTCTGGCGACTCATTTGATTGTGATAGTGTGTTCCTCTTGTTTACCTATCATGTTGGGCGCTCTGGATGCGCTTGGCTCTTGGCTGAGTTATTTCTGAATTTGAGAAGGTCTTTGTACACTTCGCAACCACGGTAGTTTGCAGGATGGTTTTTTCCACAGCGCGTGCATTTTGGTACCTCATGCGTCGGTTTGCTGCAATCCCGCGTGAAATGTTGTTTCCCAAATTTCTCGCACCTTGGTGATTTGTGGCAGAAGTTGTGGGTGTGGCCGTATTCTTGGCAGCGTTTGCACTGTGGTATGATTTTCTTTCTCCGCAATGGTTCTATTTGCACCTTGGAGCTCTTCACGGTTTTAATGTTGTATATTTTGTCGATATCCGTTTCTCTGTCGAATGATACTATGAAGATATCCAGGGGAACTACTTCCTGCAGTCCTACAGCGGTGTGTTCCCTTTTCTGTTCAGCCGTTAGCCACTTTTGTTTGTGTGTGTGTGTGTGTGTGTTCCCCCCCCCCGCATTGAGTCCTTGTTGGATTAGGTGGTTTACAGCATCGATTGGGTCGATAGAATGGTGCAGCTCCTTAATCATTACTTTGATGTCTCTCGTTTGTTTATCTTCGAACGAGGCGGTGTGAATAATGGAAAAATCCCTGACCTTGCCAGGAAGTGAACCGCATTTTTTTTTTCTTAAATTTGACCAATTGCCTAGACACAGTAATGCTTAATAAGTAAAGAATCAGTTGTCAAGGAACTTACCCAGTGATAAAAGATCATATATGCAACTATTAGGGCAAATGTGAACATCACATTTCCCACCTGCAACACAAACCAGTACAAGGGATGTATAAGAATTAATTGTATTTGGAACTCATCTACTGATCAGGTGACTGAGTTTCTGAAAGATGCCTTTTTAAATATATGGCAATATATTATTTTCCAAATCCCTTCGAAGAAATTTGAATGAATCTCTCTCTCTCCCAGAAAACATTTCAATACATCATTTAGACAAAATTATTATTGCTTAGTAGTGGACTACTTAGAGACTGACTAGAAGCTATGCATATATTATTGCTTTGATGAAACTTACTTCCACATCCTTCTCTTGTTTTATTTCATTGACAGTCTCAATGATGGCTGAAAAATAAAAAATGACATGAGAATGCTACACAGATCCACATTCACCTCACTTGTTACAGTAATTCCAATTTCTTCTCTTTAGAAGAGCAGGGCAAGCCCAGGTAATGTGTAGGGAGTTAGGCTTTGGTGATGTTAGCTTCGATCCTGTGGAGTCTCTGCATGATTTTCTGCAACATCGTTTTATCGAGTTTTGTTGTTTTCGCGCTGTTACCTTGCTATATGTCTTTCGGGTTGGGTTTGGAGCTGTAGATTTGTTAATGTTAGTTGCTTGTTCTGGCGACTCATTTGATTGTGATAGTGTGTTCCTCTTGTTTACCTATCATGTTGGGCGCTCTGGATGCGCTTGGCTCTTGGCTGAGTTATTTCTGAATTTGAGAAGGTCTTTGTACACTTCGCAACCACGGTAGTTTGCAGGATGGTTTTTTCCACAGCGCGTGCATTTTGGTACCTCATGCGTCGGTTTGCTGCAATCCCGCGTGAAATGTTGTTTCCCAAATTTCTCGCACCTTGGTGATTTGTGGCAGAAGTTGTGGGTGTGGCCGTATTCTTGGCAGCGTTTGCACTGTGGTATGATTTTCTTTCTCCGCAATGGTTCTATTTGCACCTTGGAGCTCTTCACGGTTTTAATGTTGTATATTTTGTCGATATCCGTTTCTCTGTCGAATGATACTATGAACATATCCAGGGGAACTACTTCCTGCAGTCCTACAGCTGTGGCTTCCCGTTTCTGTTCGGCCGTGAGCCATTTTTGTTTGTTTGTGTGTTTTTTTTTTTCGCTTTCAGTCCTTGTTGGATGAGGTGGTTTACAGCATCGATTGGGTCGATAGAATGGTGCAGCTCCTTAACCTTTATCGGACGAACGTCATCATATGATGTCGTTAAAAGTTAGGGCAGCTGGCCGAACGTCATCATATGATGTCGTGGATTCCACGCGTGTAAGGTTTTTTTTAGTATCATATTAAAAAATATAAATTGTTGTTCTATTTACATGATTTTTGGTCACCACCTTTATAAGGAGACAGCCTTCGTTCCTGCATGATCTAATGTAATCTAGGGACC
>NW_019739962.1:445238-451227 GCF_002891405.2 Cryptotermes secundus
AGTCCTTGTTGGATTAGGTGGTTTACAGCATCGATTGGGTCGATAGAATGGTGCAGCTCCTTAATCATTACTTTGATGTCTCTCGTTTGTTTATCTTCCAACGAGGTGGTGTGAATAATGGAAAAATCCCTGACCTTGCCAGGAAGTGAACCGCATTTTTTTCCTTTAATTTGGCCCATTGCCTGGAGACAGTGATGCTTATTAAATAAAGAATCAGTTGTCAAGGAACTTACCCAATAATAAAAGATTATATATACAGGTATTACTGCACATGTGAAAATGACGTTTCTCACCTGCAATACAAACCAGTACAAGGGATATATAAGAAATTATTCTATTTGGAACTCATCTACTGATCAGGTGACTGAGTTTCTGAAAGATGCCTTTTTAAATTTATGGCAATATGTTATTTTCCAAATCCCTTCGAAGGAATTAGAATGAATCTCTCTCTCTCCCAGAAAACATTTCAGTACATCATTTAGACAAAATTATTATTGCTTAGTGGTGAACTACTTAGAGACTGACTAGAAGCTATGCATATATTATTGCTTTGATGAAACTTACTTCCACATCCTTTTCTTGTTTAATTTCATTGACAGTCACAATGATGGCTGAAAAATAAAAAATGACATGAGAATGCTACACAGATCCACATTCACCTCACTTGTTACAGTAATTCCAATTTCTTCTCTTTAGAAGAGCAGGGCAAGCCCAGGTAATGTGTAGGGAGTTAGGCTTTGGTGATGTTAGCTTCAATCCTGTGGAGTCTCTGCATGATTTTCTTGGACATCGTTTCTGTCGAGTTTTGTTGTTTTCGCACTGTTACCCGGCTGTATGTCTCTCGGGTTGGGTTTGGAGCTGTAGATTTGTTAATGTTAGTTGCTTGTTCTGGCGACTCATTTGATTGTGATAGGGTGTACCTCTTGTTTACCTGTCGTGTTGGGCGCTCTGGATGCGCTTGGCTCTTGGCAGAGTTATTTCTGAATTTGAGAAGGTCTTTGTACACTTCGCAACCTTGGTAGTTTGCAGGATGGTTTCTTCCGCAGCGCGCGCATTTTGTTTCCTCATGCGTCAGTTTGCTGCAATCCCGCGTGAAATGTTGTTTCCCAAATTTCTCGCACCTTGGTGATTTGTGGCAGAAGTTGTGGATGTGGCTGTATTTTTGGCAGAGTTTGCACTGTGGTATGAGTTTGTTTCTCCGCAGTGGTTCTCTTTGCACCTTGGAGCTCATCACTTTTTTAATGTTGTATATTTTGTCGATATCCGTTTCTCTGTCGAATGATACAATGAACATATCCAGGGGAACTACTTCCTGCAGTCCTACAGCTGTGGGTTCCCGTTTCTGTTCGGCCGTGAGCCATTTTTGTTTGTGTTTTTTTTTCTTCTTCTTTTCGCTTTCAGTCCTTGTTGGATGAGGTGGTTTACAGCATCGATTGGGTCAATAGAATGGTGCAGCTCCTTATTCATTACTTTGATGTATCTTTTGTTTATCTTCGAACAAGGTGTTGTGAATAATAGAAAAATCCCTGACCTTGCCAGGAAGTGAACCGCATTTTTTTTCTTTCTTTAATTTCGCCAATTGCCTAGACACAGTGATGGTTAATAAGTAAAGAATCAGTTGTCAAGGAACTTACCCATGATAAAAGATCATATATGCAACTATTAGGGCAAATGTGAACATCACATTTCCCACCTGCAACACAAACCAGTCCAAGGGATATATAAGAATTAATTGTATTTGGAACTCATCTACTGATCAGGTGACTGAGTTTCTGAAAGATGCCTTTTTAAATATATGGCACTATATTATTTTCCAAATCCCTTCAAAGAAATTTGAATGAATATCTTTCTCTCCCAGAAAACATTTCAATACATCATTTAGACAAAATTATTGTTGCTTAGTAGTGAACTGCTTAGAGACTGACTAGAAGCTATGCATATATTATTGCTTTGATGAAACTTACTTCCACATCCTTTTCTTGTTTTATTTCATTGACAGTCTCAATGATGGCTGAAAAATAAAAAACGACTTGAGAATGCTACACAGATCCACATTCACCACACTTGTTAGAGTAATTCCAATTTCTTCTCTTTACAAGAGCAGGGCAAGCCCAGGTAATGTGTAGGGAGTTAGGCTTCAGTAATGTTAGCTTCGATCCTGTGGAGTATCTGCATGATTTTCTGCAACATCGGTTCTATCGAGTTTTGTTCTTTTCGCGCTCTTACCTGGCTATATGTCTCTCGGGTTGGGTTTGTAGCTGTTGATTTGTTAATGTTAGTTGCTTGTTCTCGCGACCCATTTGATTCTGATAGTGTGTTCCTCTTGTTTACCTGTTGTATTGGGCGCTCTGGATGCGCTTGGCTCTTGGCAGATTTATTTCTGAATTTGATAAGGACTTTGTACACTTCGCAACCACGGTAGTTTGCAGGATGGTTCTTTCTGCAACGCGCGCATTTTGTTCCTCATGCGTCGGTTTGCTGCAATCCCGCGTGAAATGTTGTTTCCCAAATTTCTCTCACCCTGGTGTTTTGTTGCAGAAGTTGTGGGTGTGGCCGTATTCTTGGCAGCGTTTGCACTGTGGTATGATTTTGTTTCTCCGCAGTGGTTTCTTTGCACCTTGGAGCTCATCACTGTTTTAATGTTGTATATTTTTGTCGATATCCATTTCTCTGTCGAATGATACTATGAAGATATCCAGGGGAACTACTTCCTGCAGTCCTACAGCGGTGCGTTCCCATTTCTGTTCGGCCGTGAGCCATTTTTTTTTTTCAGTCCTTGTTGGATTAGGTGGTTTACAGCATCGATTGGGTCGATAGAATGGTGCAGCTCCTTAATCATTACTTTGATGTCTCTCATTTGTTTATCTTCGAACAAGTCGTTGTGAATAATGGAAAAATCCCTGACCTTGCCAGGAAGTGAACTGCATTTTTTTCTTTAATTTGGGCAATTGCCTAGACACAGTGATGCTTATTAAATAAAGAATCAGTTGTCAAGGAACTTACCCAGTGATAAAAGATCATATATGCAACTATTAGGGCGAATGTGAACATCACATTTCCCACCTGCAACACAAACCAGTGTTGTGCCTGGATAGGGGGCAGTGACTGTACTCACCCCCTATCGGACTCCCGTGGATATCACTTAACCTATGCTGTGGAAAACATGCTTCGCTAGGAGGGTCACAAAAACTCGAGTTCTCCAAACAACAACAAAAATGGAATATATAATCAAATTAAATCACTTATATACCTCTAAATTCTAAAAACACATTAACCCACCAAAATAATTGAAACCAGAAGTTCTAATAAGCCATCAGTGACCCGACCACGGGTAAGTACTCACTCGCGCTAAACATGATGCACATGAAGAACACTGGCGCCATCCGAAGGTTTTCCACAGGCACACTTTGCTCTACTCGTTCGTTTCTGGCAACTGCTAGAAACAGAGTGCCTGAAACGGCATGTTTTCTCAATTCCAAGATTCAGCTTTTTCCCAAGTTGCGAAAGCTGCGCGTGCGAAATCCCTGAGGTCGGCATCTTGCCGGACATGCCTTGTCGCGCTAAGCGAAACCTGACCGGGTCTTTCCACTGATGCTTAAACAGTCTTTTCTAAAGACAATTCGATCGACTGCCAAGGAATGCGAAGGGTCAGCCGCGGTTCTGTCTCCTTGGCTTCCGGCCAGCCGTCTAACATTTCAACCTAAGCACACAATCTTACAAAAATTATACTTAATACCTAATGAAATGGGCTCAACATTGCCCCCACATAAAATGGAAATATTAACTCCAACGAGTTGAGGTTTTCATCCAGACATCTTACCACCTTCACTCACTTGGTCCATTGCATCTCACATCCACCTCTCCGATTTCTCAAACACAACGAACACCAAGCTGTAACCACGTGAGCGTTTACAAAAACAATTCGCTACTATATCACAACAAAAATAGTAAATACAATACTCAAACAGTATATGCGGAGTATGCAAAAAGAAAATACAAATTTAAACAGTGGCAAAGTTCATGGGTAAGTCCTTTAATTGTTCAAATAATTCACTCATTTATGGCAGCAGTTATTCTGGGCCTCTGCGTGTGGTCGTTCTCGCTCAGTTCAGGAGCTGAAANTTAAAATCTTCCGGGCTGAGCGAAGTACGTTCGTTCAGCGGCCACTGGCTGGGCAGCTGGAGCTGGTCCGGATACCGTTTCTGCCTCCGCCCCCAAGTGACGCAGCGGAATGTGACGCCGTGTCCTCTCAATTCTCATTGGGAGTTTTGACAGAGCCAAAGCGATTGGTCACCCCTGAGTCCATAGCTGGGACTGTGCGTGCGGCCGGACGATTCGCTGTCTGGGACGCATATGGTCGGTGGTCAGTGGTACATGGAAGAACTCCGGATCAGGATGGTTATAGGACGTCGCCAGTATTTACCACAAATGGCAGGACAATGCTAAAGGCGAACAACATATACAACCAAGTTACTTGGCTCGTCATAGCCCCATCAGTAGACACGGTGTCCAGGAGATCTCTCAGCTCGACATAGGGCTGTTGGTTGACGTGCGAACTCTGTCGCGCGACGGTCTCCAGGGCCGCAAGTGCACGGCGTGTCCGCAACTCATCGTGCGTGATTTGGCGCCGTTCCTCAGGCAACATCAGCTCGGGCAGGTGTGGGGTAGAACCTGGTTGCTGGTGAGCGACACATTCGTATAGCCATCCGACACCGGCAACAGAATAAAGGCCTCAGAATAAAACTGAAAATGAATATCATCCATTAGTATGCCCGTGTGAGATAATTGAATATTAAAACTTTGGGTGGTGCCATTCCCTTTACATGTCTTCGTAACAATAGTTGGCGAGGGCAGACTATAAATCCAAAAAGGGCGAAATCCTTTTGCCTGAAGCCATACGGGGTTAAATTTTTCATTTAAAATAACCTTCCGTCAAAATTTTATGTGCAAAATCTGTCTGGCCGAAGTATAAAGCCGAAACGCAAGTTGCTTGATTCTTATGTATAAACGGAAAAGTGGCTTCACAAATAGTAACTGACCCCTTCCTACATTGTTGCAAGTCTGCCGTCGCCAGGGGGGAGTAGTACTGCCTGTTTTCGGTCACTGCTAAATAAGGTGCTTCTGGTTCAATTTGAATGTGTCTTCCCAATACATCTGAATAGGTTGGTAAAGGAACACTCTTAAAAACGGTCATAACTCGGTCGGCCCCTCTCAGTGGGATGCGTACTATGAGACGAATGGTCGTAGCAGTAGCGTATGCCTGCACAGTCGCAACCTCATAGTACACATACATATTTTCCACAGTAAAACCGGCTATTAGCGAAACATCCTGCGGCAATCTCAAAGCAACTTCTTGTAAAATTTTGGATAAGTTATGCGGAGGAATCAGAACTGAAGATAGCCTTCCAACGGCGCTGATTTCTAACCCTTCTTGCAGCTGTATGACCGATTGCTGTAGCTGCATCACCGTAAATTCCAGTTCGCGCATGACGCGTGAAACATTTGCCTGAAAATTTATCAATGTTTTCAAGTTCTGAATTTCGTCCTCAACAGATTTCTGATAAGTGAGGGCGTTAGTGATCACACTCTTAAGAACGCGGGTCACGGTTGCCAATCCCATAGCATTCTCGGAAATGGCCTCATCTATGGATTTAAGATAGGTTAATTGCTTTTGAATGGCGTGAGTCACTTCCCCCTCCTTTGTCTTTATGTGCTCCACTGTGGTATGCAATTCTTGCATTTGCTGGGTTGTTGCTACCCCGAATAAAAACTTAAGAATATCTCCTCCCACATTAATCAGCCCTCTCCTCCTTCTATGATTCGAGCCTGCATCAGTAGGGGTGGGTAACAATTTGACAAGGGTGAGTAATTCCTGATTTACTTTATTTACGGCCTGATGGGCATGATTCACTTCTTCCCAATCTACTAAGTTAGTCTGTTGGCCTCGGTGGTTTCGGTTCCATTCCAGCTGCTTAAATACCTGTTCGAT
>NW_019739962.1:454340-456430 GCF_002891405.2 Cryptotermes secundus
TACAAAATCTATATTTTGGAATTCCATCCGGTGATTTCTTGGGGACTAAAATCACTGGCGCCGCCCACGGCGAGGCGCAGGGAGTAATAACCCCTTTAGCCAACATCTCATCCAGCTGGCGTCTCATCTCCTCCCTTAATGCATAGGGTACACGATATGGGTTCTTCTTAATCGGCAGGGCGTCCCCTGTCCGAATCTCGTGATAGCCCTTCGTCGTAATGGGTAGCACCCCTGTGCTGTCGTTACAAAATAAATCTAAATATTCTTCAAGCACTGGTAACAAGACTTGTTTTTCTTTTTCGGACAACTGATCTAACTTCTGCTCTAGTTTCTCCCTTACTTCCCGGAGTTCCTGAGCATCTCTTGTGCTAACTGAACTAACTCGAAAGTTCGCCGTTCCCTTCCTCCCCGGGTAGCGAATATCAACTACTGCTTGCTCGGGTGGAATCTCCCCCAGCGGCTCGACCTCTCCCAAGCGTATATTCTTCCCCAACTCCAAATATTGACCACGGGTATTCAACACCTTTAGTACGCAGTACCTAGGCCCGCTATCCTCTCGTACATTCATGACCCTATCGACCCTCTCACTCTTTCCACTGGTACCAGATTTCCTGTCATTTCCTCCAAGGCTTCGCATTTCCTCCAATTCTCCTGCAGTAAAAATCCGGCTCGCTACTCTAGCTACGTACGCACCCGGCGTACCTAATCCCAAGGGCTCAATATCTCCCGGGGCAACTTCACCCCTTTACTCATCTCTATTTTCCCTACTACCAGTCCCTCAGACAATTGGCTCCTGAGCCACCACGTTCCAACAATCTATACAGGATCCTTCCGGGCTCAACCCTGGGGTAGGTACTTCAATCGGTCCACCCGAAGGCGTCAACCTTGGGCTGGCCAAGCCCGCTGGTGACACCCTCTGTGTCGTTCGGCATTGGCGGTGGACTGGCGCACACCGCCCGACCTCCTGTCCTGATTATTGATGGTGCGTCCGTCCTAGGACTAGCGTGTCGGTTCGTAAATCGATACACGCCCCCATCCGTCTGAGGACATCAGCCCCTAGAATACCACTATATTCCGTATCTAGGGGGGCTATCAAAAACTCTTGGGTAAACATCTTTTTCCCCACCCTAAATGTTATCAACTGCGCTCCTACTATTTGCAATTTAACTCCCGTGATCCCTCTTGCGGCTGTCCGTGTAGCACGAATATCTGACGTATTAATTCCCGGCTTCATCACGCTCAGGCTGGCTCCTGAATCTACTAACACCTGGTGGAAACTTCCTTCTATTTCTATTTCTAGCAACAACTCTGGGCCAGTAATTCCTACGTGCGACCGACCTACCGTCGTGCACTCTATTGCTGGTTCGACGCTGGGGATCTGGACGTCGAACCCTGACCGTTTGGGTGCTGGGCAGCTCGAGAAAATTTTGGGCAGTCTCTACGCCTATGCCCAAACTCATTACAATGGAAGCACTGGGTGCCTGATGAGCGAGTGTCCTCAGGTGGGCCCCAAGGCCGCGCTGGTCCCCGAAAGCTTTGCCTGCCTGATCCGACCCTTCCTCTACCTCCTCGAGTGAGCAGAAGGTCGCGGGAGGGTGGGTCCCTCCGCCTAGAGCTCTGATCTCGCCACGACCTCCGACCTGACGTCATGGAGGGGGTTTCTTGTCGGCAATCCCTAGCATAATGCCCTCTTTTCCCGCAACGGAAACATTCAACGTCGCTCCTAGCGGTAAATACCTTCTTGACTCCTTCGGTTAGCTGTTTGTGTTTCTCCACGTCTTTTACTGTGACCGCTAACCTCACCACCTGCTCCATTGTGCTGGGCATCTGAAATTGTACTTGTTGCCCCACTATGCCCCTAAGACCGTGAACATAGGCTGCCAACAATCTACGTTCCGCCTCCTCATTAATTATACGCTGGGTCTCTTCGTCGTTAACCTTCCTGATGGTTCTTTGACACATCTTCCTACAACGGTCACTGAACTCCTCCGCGCTTTCGTTCTTCCCCTGAACCGCGTCCTGTAGTCTAGTATAGTAATACTGGTCAGGGAGCTTGTCACTGAACCTCTCAATCAGTGCCTGCCTCAGAA
>NW_019739962.1:456794-458611 GCF_002891405.2 Cryptotermes secundus
CCTACAAATCCGTATGTCTAGTTACGGCAACACATAAATCAAAACACTGTCACTTAAACTTGTGGGTGGTTAAAAGTTATCCACGTTTCCTAAAATTTCTTAACCATCTCCGGTGCGTAAGCCCGGTAATTCGAGCAGAATAACAACATCGCGCCGCTTGCCACCAATTTGTTGTGCCCGGATAGGGGGCAGTGACGGTACTCACCCCCTATCGGACGCCCGTGGTTATCACTTAACCTATGCTGTGGAAAACATGCTTCACTAGGAGGGTCACAAAAACTCCGAGTTCTCCAAACAATAACAAAAATGGAATATATAATCAAATTAAAACACTTACACACCTCTAAATTCTAAAAACACATTAACCCACCAAAATAATTGAAACCAGAAGTTCTAATAAGCCATCAGTGACCCGACCACGGGCAAGTACTCACTCGCGCTAAACATGATGCACGTGAAGAACACTGGCGCCATCCCAAGGTTTTCCACAGGCACACTTTGCTCTACTCGTTCGTTTCTGGCAACTGCTAGAAACAGAGTGCTTGAAACGGCCTGTTTTCTCAATTCCAAGACTCAGCTTTTTCCCAAGTTGCGAAAGCTGCGCGTGCGAAATCCCTGAGGTCGGCATCTTGCCGGACATGCCTTGTCGCGCTAAGCGAAACCTGACCGGGTCTTTCCACTGATGCTTAAACAGTCTTTTCTAAAGACAGTTCGATCGACTGCCAAGGAATGCGAAGAGTCAGCCCCGGTTCTGTCTCCTTGCCTTCCGGCCAGCCGTCTAACATTTCAACCTAAGCACACAATCTTACAAAAATTATACTTAATAACTAATGAAATGGGCTCAACACCAGTACAAGGGATATATAAGAATTAATTGTATTTGGAACTCATCTACTGATCAGGTGACTGAGTTTCTGAAAGATGCCTTTTTAAATATATGGCAATATATTATTTTCCAAATCCCTTCGAAGAAATTTGAATGAATCTCTCTCTCTCCCAGAAAACATTTCAGTACATCATTTAGACAAAATTATTATTTCTTAGTAGTGAACTACTTAGAGACTGACTAGAAGCTATGCATATATTATTGCTTTGATGAAACTTACTTCCACATCCTTCTCTTGTTTTATTTCATTGACAGTCTCAATGATGGCTGAAAAATAAAAAACGACATGAGAATGCTACACAGATCCACATTCACCTCGCTTGTTACAGTAATTCCAATTTATCTTTAGAAGAGCAGGGCGAGCCCAGGTAATGTGTAGGGAGTTAGGCTTTGGTGATGTTAGCTTCGATCCTGTGGAGTCTCTGCATGATTTTCTGCAACATCGTTTCTATCGAGTTTTGTTGTTTTCGTGCTGTTAACTGGCTATATGTCTGTCGGGTTGGGTTTGGAGCTGTTGATTTTTTAATGTTAGTTGCTTGTTCTGGTGACTCATTTGATTGTGATAGTATGTTCCTCTTGTTTACCTATCGCGTTTGGCGCTCTGGATGCGCTTGGCTCTTGGCAGAGTTATTTCTGAATTTGAGAAGGTCTTTGTACACTTCACAACCACGGTAGTTTGCAGGATGGGTTTCCGCAACGCGCGCATTTTGGTTCCTCATGCGTCGGTTTGCTGCAATCCCGCGTGAAATGTTGTTTCCCAAATTTCTCGCAACTTGGTGCTTTCTGGCAGAAGTTGTGGGTGTGTCCGTATTCTTGGCAGCGTTTGCACTGTGGTATGATTATGTTTCTCCGCAGTGGTTCTATTTGCACCTTGGAGCTCATCACCGTTTTAATGTTGTATATTTTGTCGATATCCGTTTCTCTGTCGAAT
>NW_019739963.1:0-425 GCF_002891405.2 Cryptotermes secundus
GCAGTATTCCGCAACCGGTGTGCCGTCACAAGGTGAAAGGTGTGAAGGGAAATTCTACCTATTGTAAGAAATTAATTGTCGAATTTTATTCGTTTTATTTTATCCCAGTTACCATGTTTCATTTGCTTGTATTTTATTCTCAGCCACTGCACTGATTAAATACTATTCTTTATTACATTCCGTGATTCTTTATGTACAGTAATGTTGTATTCTAAGAAATTAAACGTAAATTATTTACTCACAGTTGTTGTTGTTGTTATATCATAGTTTTCATTATTGATTTATTTTTATTTTTCTCGCATCGACGCAGCTTCTTTGATATGCTTGCCACATGTTCTGTGTACGTGCTTTTCCCNTCCCTAAAAATGCAGGGATTAGCCTGGGTTTTCCTGTCTTTTATAACGCTGTTTCGGTATTTGCCCCTG
>NW_019739964.1:0-268 GCF_002891405.2 Cryptotermes secundus
TTAAAGAGTAGAGGCCCTAAGTCTGACCCTTGAGGGACCCCCGACTGAGCAATAAAATAATAATAATAATAACAATAACAACAACAACAACAACAACAATAAGAGTTTGTTTTCAAAATGTGGCACAGTTCAGATATTTGGGAACGATGATGACAAATCAACACCTGATTCAGGAGGAAATTAAGAGGAGATTGAGCTCGGGTAATGCTTGCTACCATTCAGTCCAGAACCTTTTGTCTTCTCGTCTGCTGTCCAGAAACATAAAAAT
>NW_019739964.1:426-528 GCF_002891405.2 Cryptotermes secundus
AACTTGTTCTCTTCTCCAAGTATAATTAGAATGATTGAGTCAAGAAGAATGAGATGGGCAGGACATGTAGCATGAATGGGGGAGAAGAATGCATATAGGATA